>NW_026615659.1:0-22010 GCF_000801105.2 Raphanus sativus
GAGAAAGCAGCTTGGGCACTAGCCATGGACCGTAGGCTCAACATGGTTTCTATCAATCCTGGTCTTATCGTCGGACCGTCGGTTGCACAACATAACCCTAGGCCCACCATGTCCTACCTCAAAGGTACATACTACATAATCATATAGATACACTCAATATACTTCTAGATGTTTATTAATGTACATTTATAACTCGGTCAAACTATTTAGAATTAAACAACCGAAATATATAGAGATTGTCTCCAACTTGTAAGAAAAAGTGCTCCACAAGGACCACAACTAGTATACATACATTTAAAGAATATCAGCCAATGCCTTTAAAATCAGAACTCCGTGCGGGCACCACTTTTTTATTGCATTACAACTAGTATACATACATTTAAAGAATATACGACAATATCGTTTTATATGTTCTCTTTACTAAAAATACCAAAACATTACTAAAACTCAAAAGAATACCACAGGTTGATTTAGAAAGCATGCAGGAAGGTCACTGTTGTTGAGAAGCGTAAAAATGTTTTGAGAAAGAGGTCCTAAATGAGACATATATTGTTTTCGGTTGAAATTGTGATTTCCATAAGGAAAATCTCTCCCTATATTTTTGTTTCAAACTTTTCTATTACACAACTTGCACGTCTAAATAAATTATATGGACACGGTGTTTGAATTTGATGGTTTGGTGTTGGTAACAGGAGCTGCACAAATGTATGAGAATGGAGTGTTGGCATATGTAGATGTGAAATTCTTAGCGGATGTTCATATTAGAGCATTCGAGGATGTTTCAGCATGTGGTCGATATTTCTGCTTCAACCAAATCGTCAACACAGAAGAAGAAGCTCTCAAGCTTGTCCAGAGTTTGTCTCCTTTGATACCTATGCCACCGAGGTATATTCTATTCTATAAACTTTGCTGTTTTCATGCGAAGATCTTAATCCAATCGATGCAACCTAGTCTAATACTTTATGTATATAAATTGTCATGTAGGTATGAGAGTGTAATGCAAGGAAGCGAAGTTTACGAAGAAAGATTGAGGAACAATAAATTGAGCAAGCTGGTGGAAGCTGGCTCTGCTTGTTAAACAAATATTAAAATTATTAAAATTGAAAATGAGGAGCTTATACAAGAAAGGGTTATAGTTTGTTTATTAAGCTTCTCTCAATTCATACTTCATGGTAGCATGTGTTCTCGTGAACTATTTATTTATAAAATATCATATTGTCATGTGATATATATATTAGTATACGAGTGATGGGTAGAGGTTTTATATATTTTCCGGGAGCACACAATGTCAATGCTTTCTACAATTTATTTATTTATTTTACAGCAACGTTCCCTACAAATGTGCAATACTAATAGAACTAGGATTAGATTGGTTGTTTTGTGCGAAAAAATGTTTGTTTCAAAACACTGATTAAAACACAACGAAGACTAAAAATCTGAAAAAGACTAAAATGCAAATGACAAGATAATTCCACAAACCGTTAAATTTTATCAAAACGTTTTCTTTTATAATGTACAAGTGTACAACCATATCGTCGAACCCTGATTTTACTATTTACTACATAAACAACCACAATTCTGTGACATAATCATCATTTGTTATGAAAGAAAAAAGGTATCAAAAATTACAAAATGGTGAAACTTTTTCTAAAAAACTTCGAGGTCTTTCACATAAAGAAAAAGGTGAAATGAAATCATAGATTAGGTTCTTGGCATTATTAGGTAGGCGTAAAAAACGTTTTATTAGGCGTGACACTGATATAAATCATAGTATTTTCTTGTTTATTCATGTTTTCTTTTTATCAAATTTATATAGTTCCCCTAAAAATAGAATTGTAGAAATATACTTCTTCTTTTGGTCAAAAAATAGAAAGACACTATAAAATACTAATTGGGCCAAGATTGTCTAACACAGACCCAATAAAAGCCTTAAACCAAGTGAAATAAACGACGCCGTTGGAACATCCCTGAACCTTACGTCTTCCGTGCTCTCGATTCTGCTCGACGATCAGCAAAAGTTGAAACCTTTCTACCTCTCTCGAATAACCCTACATTGAAAAGATGGTGTTGATCGCGAACGAGGAAGATATCCTCACTAAATACGAACAAAACCTACCGTCTTCATCCTCGCCGCAAGCAGCCGCGACGGAGACGAAACAAGCCGACGCCGGAGATGATGATTCCGAAGGATTCGAAACAGCCAGCGAACGTGAAGTCAGCGGTGAGGAAGACGACAGCGAAAACGACGCCGTAACGAACCACGAGGAAGCTCAGATTGAGCCAGTGAGAGAAGGAGAACCAATAACCGACAACGGTTCGAACCAGGTGACACGTGTTCTTATTACATTCATCTCTTTTAGGGTTTTTCAAGTTATGGGTTAATAAAGTTTGAAACTTTAGATAAAGATTGCTTCAAAGTTTGTTCCTTTTTTTCTTATATGGAAGGAGGAAGCCGTGGCGGAAGCTAATGAAGCTAAAGTGGAAGGAAACAGTTTGTTCGTTAATGGTCTTTACGAAGACGCATTGTCTAAGTATATGCTTGCGTTAGAGCTTGTTCAGGAGTTTCCGGATTGCACAGAGCTTAGAGCCATATGCCATTTAAACAGAGGAGTGTGTTTACTCAAACTGGTATGTCCTTTAGCTCGAGTGGTCATCACACACTTGTTTGGTTATCAATAATAGTACTCAAAGATTTCTCTGAAATGTTGCTCAGGGTAAGTACGAAGAGACGATCAAGGAATGCACAAAAGCGTTAGAGCTGAATCCTACTTACGCTAAGGCATTGGTTCGCAGGGCAGAAGCACACGAGAAGCTTGAACACTTTGAAGAAGCTGTCACAGGTGAGTTCATGACTCGTGACTATTTTTTTCTTCTTATATGTCTTAGTTTCTGAAACTTGGACAGGATAGCTAGCTTTTTGGTTGTTGTTATAGGTTTAGTGGAAGAGTTCACACTGAGTCTTTTCTCTTCTCTCATATGCAGACTTGAAAAAGATCTTAGAACTTGAACCTTCGAATGATCAAGCTAGGAAAGGGATTCGACGTCTTGAACCTCTCGCTGCAGAGAAGCGAGAGAAGATGAAAGAAGAGGCTATAAGTAAGTTCTGAGGGAGTATCTCATCATAAAACCTTGTTTATCTTTTGTAAGCAGTCAGCATCAAATGGTGTTCTTTGCAGTCACATATCCCTGAATAAATGTATTTGTGTGTGTAGCTAAGCTGAAGGAGATGGGAAACTCAATCTTGGGTAATTTTGGAATGAGTATGGACAACTTCAAGGCTGTTAAAGATCCCAACACTGGCTCCTACTCTCTTTCTTTCCAAAACTAGTCACTATTTCACTGTGGTCTTAATGTTTTGCTTTCACCACTTGATTACTGAACAACAATCTGGTTAACTATTGCAATGTGTTGTGTTCTTGATGATGCATTGTTACTAAAATGATGTGCAATCTTTTTTGGATTTTAGTATAAATTCAAAACTCAATGTTACAACAATGGATGGTATTATATTTTTTCTATGGTTCTCAAATGATACACAGAAAATACAACCAAAGTTACACTTGAATCCCTTGAAGAAGAAGAAAAACACAGGAACTTGTATGTGTGTTATGTGTGTTGCAGATTATGTGTTATGGCATGCTGCTCCAAGTACTCTTTGCTGTTCATTTCTGTTAATCTGCCCGAAATAAACATATTCACTTGATGAGCAAGAAAGCTTTTAGGTTATACTGATGGTCCTAGACTATCTTTCGGTTACATTACCTGCTGATGGTTCTATCTTTGGCAAAACCTAACTCGTTGTCCACGCAGAGCTCGGAAACATCGTTCTTTCTTGACCTCGACGATGTTCTTGGAGACATTGACTTCGCGTCGGAGATTGTTACAATCTTTTCCAAGAGTTCTTGAGGAGTTGCTTCAGCTGTACACAGCAACCTTGCTCTGTTCTCATACATCACCTGTAACTCAGTTTGATTAAAGGTTGGTTATGCCTATCTTACAAGTATACAATAAGTAAGGAGACAGGAAACTGCATACATCGACTAGCGTGACAAATCTATACGCAGCTGTCCGGTTATGAAGCCCAAAGACAGGTACTCCTTCTAATGCAAGAGTATGGAACTTCTCTGCAACATCAGGACAAATAAAAAAAAACGGTTTGAGAAAAGAGTTGGCTGAACTGGAGATGAGAGAGAGAGACTGAGTAACTTACTGAACAATCCGAAGTAATCAGCAGCTCCAAGAGGTCGATCGCATAACTCTTCAAAAGGGAAGTATGCACATCCGTTAGCACCTAGAACCTGTTCACAAAGCAGAGAACTAGTCTGATGATGAACTTATACAGACACAACATAACTGACGTAATTACACAGACTATACCTGTAACTTTCTTCCCATAACCACTTCTACTACCTGTGGACGAGCAACAACATTGCCTCCAAGCAGTTCTTGGTACTTCTGTTTCAAAAGGGTGGAAAGATCTGTACCGATGAAATAGAATCCTTGCTCCGCCTGCACAAGTCCAACAACCATGCTGGTTACTAAACTCTACTTTGGTCTGAAGCCAAGTGACATAGGGAGTCTATGGAGCTATACCGAAGTTAGTTTCCGGTAATCAACGGCTGAGCCAATCTCATGAACCACATTCCTCTCCTGCAAAGATGAAGTTTCTATGACAGTCAGGGAGGGAAAAAAAGAAGAAGACTGGAAACTTATTTAATGGAAGTGATGGAGATACCTTTAGTGAGGCAATGAAAGGTAGGAAGAGATCTCTTTGGAGTCCTCCTTCATAGAGTTTATCAGGATTCCGATTCGATGTGGCAACAAGAATCTATATAAGTTTTTGGAAAGCATGGACAAAAGCCAGTTTAAACCAAATGAGCAGAGATGATTGTATTGTAGCAGTGTAAAGGAAACAGGGATCACACTTACTATGCCATTGCTGAAGAGATGTCCAAAGAGTCGGTTAAGTATCAGAGCATCTGCAACATCAGTTACCTGTAGTAACAGAAACAGAAAGCTGTCATTGAAAAAGCTCAAGATGGGTTGTTGATCCAAAGATGATATATATACGCAAAAGAAAGAAGATACCATGAACTCATCTAGACATAGTAAGATTGCATCATGAGCTATCTCTTGTGCAACAACTTCAAGTGGGTCTGATAAACCCTTGTGCTTCTGCAAACACGTTGACGCAAAATCAAACAGGTATCTCAAGAGGCTAAAAGCTTTCTATTGAAATCAAGAGACAATCCGTACTTGTAATCGACTATGAACAGTCAACATGAAATCATGGAAATGTATCCTCTGCTTCTTCCAAGTGCAAGGCCTAATGACACACAAAGGACAGAACATGAATGAGATCAAGAAAGATAAAAAAGGATGTGAACATACAAAAACTTACAGTTGATCAAAGAATAAGTCCATCAACATGGTTTTTCCTGTGCCTACACCTCCATAGAGGTACAATCCTTTAACGGGTGAGACAGAAGACTGTGGCATGATCCTAGACCAGAACCAACGGCTTCTGCTTCACAGACAAAAAGACAGTTTAATTAAGCTCTCAATCCTAACAAAGGAATAAAAGACTCAAAAGAAGAGAAGCATCAACCTTGATGATTTATCAGAAGTGTTGTAACGATCTAGACGACATGTATCTACTGATTCCACAAGCTCATCATGTAGTCTCTGAAGCTCTTTCAATGCACCAAGCTGCAACATTTCAACAAATACTTCAGCCGCAAGTAACATGAGCCAGGCTTAATTTCATTGATTAAGATTTTTACTAACTTGGCAGACATCACCAGTCATGAGCTCCCCATCACTGATTCTTCTCTCATACTCAACAAGTGGTCCTGTTCTATTCACATCTGCTATTTTACATATTACCAATGATCATTCATCATACTAAACTCAAACAAAACAAAACAAAACAAAAACTTAGAAACTAATCCAATTTAAATACAAAAGAAGCAAACCTGAGGATGAGACAGTGAGCCTAACAGCATCAGCTGCTTCAACTGCCTCTGCTGAAAAACCTCTGGAGAAACTCAACCTCGAAAACAGAGTTGAGTTACAAGTGCTTGTGTTCACCAGAGCTTCGTTTTTATTGACACCGATCAAAATATTGCGGCTTTTGGAGCAGAAAGTTGAGGAGTTGCGTTCTTGATTCCTCAGAGCCCATCTAACTCTACTGAGAGAAGACGATGATCTAACGATTGGTCTCATTCTACAGATCAACGCAACTGAATTATGCACAATCTTTTGCTGAAACCAGAAGAAGAACAGTGAAGTTAATTTTTTGTATGTTTGTTTGTGTTTCCAATGAAAGAAGAATCAAAGTAGGAACCGCCACAAACTCAAAAAGAGAGGACAAAAATATTCGAAGCTAATTCTTTATATTAATATAAAAAGCATCATTACAGATGACGTAACGCTCAATAACAACAATAGATGTTACAGAAACAGAGCAATAATCGATGAAAGGAATAGGACTCACCTTGGCTTGAACTAAAGAACAGCTATAACTCTTGCTTCCCGGGAAAAAGGGAAAACTTTGTGGATTCAGTTGCAGAGTCAAAACAAAACCCAGGAAGAAAAACAAAAATCTTTGAAATTAAACTATGAAGAATCTGATCCGTGTGAGAATTAGACACAAGAGAAACGTTAGAGAATGAAAAGGTTGTGAATTTATTATGTAATGGGATGATATATATCTTGGATAAAGTGTGTTTGAGAGAGAGAGACCCAAGAAAAGACGGAGATATTATCAAAACAAGCAAAACAGCGAGGAAGAACAAAGATTAACACTTTGTCCAAAAATACGAAGATTAACAGTTGAGACTTGTGAGATAGAGACGTGATTAAAATAGGATATACCCTTCTTTTAGCGGTTCAGACACGTGTGTATCTCTTTTTATTTATTTTTATATGTTGATTAACTGGAACTATACAACCGCTAATTATTAATTTGTTAAGATTTTTTTTACTTATTTAGCAGGATTGACTTTGAAATTCTCAAGTAATGATCTTGTTTGATATAATCTTTTTCCATTTTTAATAACTTACTAAACTTACCCTAGTACTTGATGTGAAGTCAAATGATTTTTTTTCTAATAATAAAATCTATCTTATTAAAACAGAAACATTCTGTTGGACCTAACATTTATTTTGTAAATTTTTAAATTAAATACACCTTTATACTTTATAGTTAAACCTACATTAAATCATTAATGTTCCTTTCTTTATACTAATATCCATGTTTCCAAACAATATACTTATTTCTTACTACTATCAATGTTTCCAAACAATATATTTTATACTACTATCAATGTTTCCAAACAATACAATAATTAATCTTAATATTTTGTATCTATCATTTTCTCTTTAAAATTTTGTAGAAACATCATAATTTCATAAATTGCAAAATAATGAACTTTAAAATTTGGACTATAAGATTATAAATTATGAAACTATTACAATTTAAATCAAATTAGATTGCATATTGGTCATCCATCAGTTCAATCGGCTAGTCTCGAATTTTAGTGATTTTTGTTAATATGAATATTTTAAAAACCTAAATTGAATTGTCAGATCTCCGGATTAACCGGTATAATCACAATCGGGTTAAATTTAGAAACACTGATTTAAATGCAAAAATATTTTAAATACACTCTTTAAAAGTTACCAAAATATTTGTTAAGTTATTAGTAAAAACTTTCATCGTAAAATATTCCGTGCTTCCAGAGCGCGGATCATAATCTAATCTATTAATTTAGGGTCCTATTTGAATTCTACCATGGCATACTTTTAACTTGGACCCATTGAAAATGTTGTGACTTATCTATTAATTAGCCTTCCTGTTATTTCTATATATCTTATTAACTAACATTCCTATTATTTTGATAAATTAGTTTTTATTAAATATACACTTTATCTCAATCCATTATTTAGTTAATCTATTTAAACCAAGTAAATAAATATTGTTTGACAATTCAATAGATACGAGCACTGAAGTGAAGTTTGTATTCGGTAGACCGAAACATATGATTTTTTATTGTGTTCCTCTAACTAACATTATGTGAATCAGAAAAACATGTTTTATTATAGAATGATTCCCATATACATCATGCTAACTTTTTACTTGAAATTCTACCATATTGTATATGGTATAGTGTATATACGTTTCATTGTATATAAAATGAAACTTTAAGATATATGATTCAAAGAACTCATATATGTTCATAACCAACGTGAAAACGTACTAATTCAAATAAAGGGACATGAATCCATGTTTACTATTCAAAGTTAGATTTACATGATTATTTGAAATTACTTTATACAATACCTATATATATATATATATATTTTCATCTAAAATTATTTTAGGGTTTGAAATCACATATCAAAATCTAGGTACATAGGAATACAAAATTAGCAGATATTTTATGATTTAGTATATAACTTTGAGAATGCCAATTTTCTAAACATATTTAAAATATTAAGGCATTCAGAATCACAAAAAAAAACCAGAAAATGTAACAAAAATATAGCAACCTAAATCATAAACAAAAACGGAAAATTTTATATCTCTATTTAGACTCACGCTTTTAATTGAATTTGAAGTTTTATCGGGTTCCTATCATTGTTATTTGAAACAAATCAAAAATCAAAATAATTCAATCCAAATCAAACTCAAATTCATAAATAACCGAACGGTTACTATATATTTAAACCAAAAATTAAAAACCCATACCTCAACCAAAACCAAACTGAAAATCAGAAAATACAATCTGAAGCAAACCGAAACCAAACACATATGTCTTATTAATAAACACATATACATGTTAATAAATTTGGTATTAAAAAATAAAAATCCGCGCTTTTAAAGCGCGGATAAAACCGCGGGTACTATCCTAGTTACTTAATTATAGAAGGAAATATTTTATAATTTGGGTGTACTTATTCAAAATGAAGCTTCTCGATGTTGCGTTTGCGTCTGCCATAACGGTGGGGTCCAAGCTAGTGGCAAATGCCCATTCAAACGCTAAGCATCTTCCACGTGGAATATACCGACGTGAATCTTTCTTGGTCCCTCTCTCATTTGATAAACAATAAAATTTCAAACGCCCATCCTAAAAAGAGTCTGGTCCCGTCAATAAATTCTCTAAAATTGTATTATTTTAATACTATACAGGAGTTTGAATAATAGTATAGTTTTGAACAGTCTAAATCCTTAGAAAAAACAGTGTTTTTCCTTTTTAATCCTGATTGGTATTAGATGAATCATAATCATGATCCATTGACCTTAACGGTGACTGGTTGCATTACGCATGCTCCCACGTGTACACGTCAGCTCTTACATATTTAAACATGTCTCTTTCTCACCAAACCCCAAGGTGCTTCTTTTCTGGATCAAATACGGGCCTTAATATAACATTGGGCCTTGGCCCATAAAATTCGATAATAACTATCGGAGAGCTAACAACCATCGTCTTCTTCGATCGCATTGACTTGTCCGTATAGCTGATTGTTTAATGGCGAATCAAGGAGCAAAGAAGCGGAAGGATGAGAACGCTCGGCACATGGCGAAGCTCCGTCGTATCATCATCGCCTGCAATGTAACTTTCCCTCTTTCTCCTGATTTTCTCACCTAATTGAGAACTTAAATCTGTAAACTTTCGATGTAATTAGATATTGATTCGATCTTTACCGCTCTGAAAGTTTCGATTTTTATGTCGGGATCGGATTGGTTTATGCGATATATATCACAGGTTGTGTACGTGATAGTGAGGATGCTGATTTTCTATTCGAGCTTTACATGGAAGCACTGGATTGGTCTTGTGGTGACGTCGATAGGTTACGGTCTTCCTTATAAGTTTCTCGATGGGATGGCGAGGCCTAGTGTTAGTGACGATGGTGAGCTTATTGATGGTGGGTTTGACATGAGCACTGGTGGTATTTGTGGGTACGTTTTTTGTTCTCTTACAGAAAAGTGTCTGCCTTTTTTTTTTGTCTCAGTGTTTATGGTTTGTGATTAGTTTCTTTCTCGAAAGCCAATAGCTTTTGTCCGTTGATTGGTCTGTTCTTTAGTCAGGAGTAAGTGTAAAGAGGACTGTTTGAAATGTGATGTGTGTCAGCCACCATTTTTTAGAAAAGTATGCTGTTTGATCGAAAATTGCTACGTAATGATCATCTTTATGGTGGTTATTACAAGCCTAACTAATGATCTCTGGTCCTTGCAGATACTTGCACGATGTGCTCTACATCACTTGCTTTGTGCAGCTTGCATCTATCATCTCTGGAAAGTTTTGGTACACTTATCTAGTGGTACGCTCATCTGTTTTTTTTGTAAAATCTGAATACTTACGTTACTACTTAGATAAATTATAGATTCTGCAGCTTCTGTTGGAAAGTAATGATGTGATCTTCTTCTTCTTTTTTTAGATTCCTGCATTTGGAGCGTACAAAGCTTCTGGGTTTATTAAAGGATTCATGTCACAAGGTTCAGAGGTAATTCACTTAGTTTTGTGAATACTCTCCAAGTGCTTTTTGAACAAGGGGAACACTTTGGGGCTTTATTAATTAAATTGGACTGTGATTTGTCTCTGTGACTGAACTTTAGGGAGGTGTGGAGGATGAGAAAACTCGCAAAAAGAGGGAGAAGATGGAGAGAAAAGCTTCTAGAGGGCAAGCCGTCAGGACAAGATCACGATGAATTGTGTTTTCATCATCTTTTAGCAACAACTTAACTTTGGGAAAATCTGTCCTCAAAACATACAAAATGCAAATCAACGGGCAACAACACTCACTCTTGTCTTTGCAAAATCATTTTGTTGTACCGATGTAGCCTGTCTTTACACTGTTTGAATTTAATGGATGTTGTTGATGTTAAGATTGAAGGTTTTTAGTTATCCTGAGTAAACTCTCGAAGATAATATGGTTTTGTTGAGTATCATATAAGCTGTCTTTACACTATCTGAGTTCATGGATGTTTTGTTTAGATGAAACATCTTCATAGCTCCTTGACTGTAAGCTGAGTCAGTACAGAAATGATGAACAAGAGCTTGGAACTCAAGAGACACCATTTTGTATTTCCTTTCCTTGAACACAGAGTATTTGACAATAGCCAAAGGACATGAGACAACAAACAAAACAATCTTTGATGTTATATACACAAAGACGAAGCTTTCATGTACTTTGATATTTTTGGTATTGGGGTTAGTATATTAATATCAACTGCTTATTACAGGGTAGAGGTTATATTCACGTTCCAGTGTCCATAACGATTCATTCTTGCTATTGATACTCAGCGTATACTCCTGGAAATACCCACTATATGTAATCACTGATACAGTCGCCCTGAAAAGGAGGAGAAACATGAAAAGATCGGACAAGAGCCTTTTTTGCGGTAAAAACAACCGCAGAATTCAAAATGGAGATATATCCTAAAATCTTTTACCTAATAGATGTAAACTGAGATGGAGATGATGTTCCTTCAAGTTTCTCTATCTTCCTAACCACTGCATAACTGTTAAACACAAGAAAGCAACAGACAATAAACCTCTTTTGAGTTATAGACATAGCCTAATAGGTCATTTAGCAGCGTCCAGAAGAAAAAAGCATTCTCACCTTCTAATTCCGGAAGAAACCGCATTTTGAAGCACGTGGTGATGCGCTGGGTCTAGTGCATCACTCACGCTGTCTGGAAGAACTGATCCAAGAAAGCTAGTAGACCTTTTGCTTCTGCAACAAAGAAAACATGAAGAAGAAGAGTCTGACACAGTGTAAGGGAAGTAAAGAGTGGTGGTTCTTAATCCTCACCTTTGGTTTATGGCCAACATTAAAGAGAAGGCATGGATGGAGCCTGAAGAACTGGTCGCAATCAATATATCCGGTAGCTGTGTGGATGGTCCAAAGGAGAGCGAGTATATCGTTGATGGGTATGTTCCTCTCCTGAAACTATATGACTGCAAACACAAAAAAGAAACTAAGGACAAGATGTATTGTGTATCCAAAGAGAAACTATTCATTCACCTTGGTTGATTCAGAAACAAGATGGACTCGGATCAGAGTTCCTTGCTCAGATGCTGTAGCAATATACATTCCATTTAAAGAGAGTGCGATCGCAGCCAATGGAGAACGATGTGCATCAATCTGTAATTGAGTTCAACAATCAAAGTTTGTTAGTAGTATGCAACTCAAGAACCCCAAATAGTTTGATCAGAAAAAAAATTCTGGTGAAGAAGCATCAAGTAAACCTCACTGTGAGACTGCAAATCAATGACGTTATACACCAAAACAGCTCCTTTGGTTGTACTAGCCGGAACAGCTAAGAAGCAGCCTTCAAGACTTGGAGAGAACGCACAGAGACCTGCTCAAAGATACTCTTGTTCACAACTAACCAAACCGCTACTACAAAAGTTGATAGAAGGAAACTTCACTTCCTGATGAGCTCTACCTTTTGGATTTGGCACGGTGTCGATAGTATCAAGCATAACAAGCGTATTCAAGTCGTAAACGAATGTTTTCTCCACCAGCACAACAACAAGCCTGATAAGATCATGGATTCACACTTAAAAGACAAACCAAAACAACCTTTTGATGTGTAATTAGCAAAGTTTTTGGAAACTAACCGTTTCTTGTTCATACGGACAGCAAGTATAGAAGTCAAAAAATTCAGTTCTTTAAGAGGAGAACCCCTTGTGGTATTGAATAAGCAGAGTCGCCTTGGAGATAGAGAAGCCTGTATATGAAATTTGCCCAAATCATACAAATGAGAGACAACTTGATCAAAAGGTTCAAAAAAGCACAAACCTGCTCACCAGCTCCAACAAGTGCAAGTAGATCAGAGCTATACAACATCTCAACAATAACAAAAGCTCCAGCAGCTAATATACCAAAACATCAAACAAATCAAACTTCAATACATATATCACAAGATCCTATCCAAATTACACTAATTTTTGACAGGGCTTAATGTCTGCATTACAAGGATGTTTATCTTCAATATCAGATCATACTTTCAATATCCTAATCGCTCTGAGACTCAATACAAAGAACATAGCCAACATAAAGTTTTAGTCTTTTTGATTGATAAAACTTGCCTCGTTCATAACAGAGTCTGCCTGTAGTGGAATCGAATATTTTGAAGGAATCTCTCGAACTTATCGCGAACCCACTGCAAACAAATGATCGAGCAACCAACCAACAACAAAAGGGAAGCTTTTGAGTTACGTTTTCAGAGAAGACCAAGCCAGAAACCAACGAAAAAGGCAGCAATTTTTCCTGGAAAATCCACTAAAGGAATCGAATTTCGATGCCAATCTCACCTGTTATCTTGATTGAAAGATGCACAGTAGATAGAAGATGGAGACGACTGATTCGCCATGTCGCCAAATCGTTAAAAGTCTCTCTCTTTCGTTTACTTTATATATGCTCTGTTTTCGTCCTTACCACCAACACGATGTCGTTTATTCTTTCTTCAACTGTCCTTGTCCTAACCCCTCCAAAACGATGTCGTTTATCCTTTTTTTTTTTTTTGTTCTGTAAAACATATTGGTAGCTCTGCATCCATGTGCACAACAAAGATAGTTTGTTTCCTAGCGCTGTGTGCTAGTCCATCGGCCTTCTGATTTTGTGTGCGAGGTACATGAATGATCTCCAAGCTATGAAAGAACTCCTTCAACGTCTTTATGTCTTCTAATTAAGTAGCAAATGCAGACCATTCGTCTGGTTCAGACACCATCTTAACCAATTGCAAACAATCTGTTGCAAACGTGACCCTAAACTGACGCAAATTCCACATGCATTACATTGCCCATATTAAGGCTTCTATCTCAGAGTGAAGAGCAGAGAGAGAGGCCCTTACATTCCGTGCCCCCATTAGTCATGTGACTCTTTCTAAAGTGCTGTACCATCCCTGCCCAGAGAATACCTCGTTTTTCTTTCACGAGCCATCCACAAAACACCATCGACCAGGAATCACCGGAAGGTTAACTTGTTGTGGAATAGTCGGTGGTATTTATACCACTTGAGCTTCCGCCCAAAGTCTTGATTCTGTTATCGCAAGTTGTTTAATTGTTTTGTTGTTGAGTGAGGTGAAAAAATGTTCAGTAATATTGTTGGTTTGTGATGAGAAATTGAAAGTGACACATGATGGTCAAAGTTAGACAAAAGTTTCAAGGCGTTACTAAAAGAGGACCACCACAAGCTAAAGTATGATAACAACATAAGCTAAAGTATTGATGCAAATGAGAGACAACATGATCAAAAGAAGAGTCAAAAACAACATCACTCTCATATAGTTTCTGGCTTTGCCACCATAAACAACAAGAAGAAAAATACATACCAAAAAGAGTGTATATACACATCAACATCACAAACAACATAATCTCAAACTATTAGAGAAAATTTTGCAATCATTCACCAAACATATACATGTCTATATTATAAAAAAAACTGTAGAGCTTCTTCATTATAGGTTTGTGTTGTGTTATCTTGGACCGGATAATTCCATGGCTAACAAATCTAACGGCTGTTGATCATCATCATCATCGAAAGCAGTCGAAGAGCCAAACATTTGATAAGTTGGATCATTGCAATGTCCTTCAAGCCTTGAGGCTGAGGTAGTAGACAGAGATGAGTTTGTCTTGAAAGAGATGTTGGCATGGTAGAAATGTGAATGGTTATGCGAAGCAGCCCATCTCTCTGCTAAGCCATCACCTTCCAGCATCAAAACCACTTCAGACATTTTAGGACGGTGAGCTGGAAGATACTGCGTGCATAGCAAAGCTACTTGTAACATCTCTCCGACCTCAATCTTATCGTAGTTTGTCCCTAGCTCTCTGTCCACCAGCTCCTCTACTTTCATCTCCTCATGCAACTTCCTCGCCTAAACACAAAGTTACAGTTTGATAAGTAATCAAGAAAAATGTGATTCTTGATGAGTGTTCTCATCCCTTACCCATTCAAGCATAGCTCCTTTCTGGCTAGCGGTTTTACCAAACTCGAGAGCTCTTAATCCGGTTATGAGCTCAAGCAAGAGTATACCAAACCCAAACACATCGGTTTTCTCAGAAGACTGACCGGTGGAGAGATACTCAGGTGCAATGTGTCCAACCGTGCCGCGGACCGCGGTAGTGACATGAGAATCCTCGTGGTTAAGGAGCTTCGCAAGCCCAAAGTCACCAACAACGGCTTCAAAGCACTCGTCTAAGAGAATGTTAGCAGCTTTGACATCTCTGTGAATGATCTTTGGATCACACTGCTCGTGTAGATACAACAAACCCCTCGCTGCTCCAATAGCAATCCTCTTCCTCATGTTCCAGTCCAGTGCTGGTTTAGCTACAACAGGTAAAAAAACAAAGTTGGTTTAAGAGCTTTAGTCAGCTGAAAAACGAGACTTAAGAGCTGATGTTGTACTGACATTTAAGCTTCAAGGCGACGCTGCCATTAGGCATGTAAGGGTAAACAAGAAGCCTTTCACTAGATGTTTTGCAATAACCGATCAACCTAAGCAGATTCCTGTGAACAGCTAAGCTGATCATCTCCAGCTCGGTTCGAAACTGTGAATCCCCGGTAGTTCCATTAACATCCTTCAACCGTTTCACCGCAACAACAGTCCCGTCTCCTAGCTTTCCTCTGTAGACATTACCAAACCCTCCAGCGCCGAGGATGCTCTTGGAACTGAAACCATCTGTAGACACATGGAGTTCTCTGAACGTGAAGCTCCTTAGGTTCCCCAGTCCTTGTAGCCCTTCCTCTTGCTTGTCTGCTAAAAAGAAAAAACTTAAAACAATCTTCATGAACCAAAGTAGTATAAAGAACAAAGCCTCAATTCAACGAACCGTTTAGGTTAAGGATCAGTAGCCTTCTTTGTTTCTTTCGGTACCAACAGAGGAACCCGAGGGCAAGGATTAGTAAAACAACAAAGCCAAGGCTTACACCGAGCGCTATAGCAAATCTATTAGACCTGCCTCCTACACAAACACACATTCAAATAAATAAATAAAAAATGATTAATGAAAGGATCAAATAACAACTGATGCCAAGAAGGAGGATTCTTACCTGATGAGGAGCTTAGAGAAACAGAAAGAGGACTTGGAGTGATTGATCCAGAACAAATCTCAGGTGGGCTGCTTCTACATATCAAAGGATTCCCAGCAACACTACACTCAACAACAACAAAGCAGAATCAAACAACACTTAGTCCTGATTATTATATTTTTAAATCTTAAAACACACAAAGCAAGTGTTGTATTATTACTTGAAAGTCCTGGCTGGGAACTTAGGAACAGGGCCACTGAGGTTGTTGTAAGACAAGTCCCTAAATTCCAAAAAAAAAGACAAAACTCAAACACAAAAAGACAAAATCTTTAAAAGAAAATGTAACAGGAAGAGGAAGAAAAGACAAATCTTTATGTATTCTTACAAGAAGGTGAGATGAGGGATTTGAGACAAAGAAGCAGGGAAGGGCCCAGACAATGAGTTGTTGTTCAATCTCCTAATTGAATAGAAAAAAACAAAACCAATTCGTACGAGGTAAAGATGAGTTTACTATGAAACTGATGATGATCAAATCATTAGATGGTGAACAGAGATTTAAAGAAGAAAGCTCACAGGTATTGAAGGTTGGTTAGCTGCTCTACTGAAACGGGGATTTCGCCGGAGAATCTGTTGTTGGAGAGATCCAAAGTTTGTAACTTTGGAAGTAAACTGAGCTCCGGTGGGATCTTGCCGGAGATGTTGTTGTTCTGCAATGACCTTCACAAACAAAAATAGGAAGCTGAGGTTAGAGAGAGATACAAACAAAAAAAAAGACAAAACAAGAAAGGGTGGAGGATCCGAGGTTGTCGAAAACATACACTTGTTGGAGATTAGTGAGGTTTCCGATGGACTCAGATAGAGTTCCCGAGAGAGATTGGCTTGGAGCTCCTCTGGAGAGAGAAAGATTGAGACTTGTTGACGTTAGTGAACTCTATAGAGAAGAACACAAAAACTAAACTCACAGGCCAGTGACGAGGTTGTCGGAGGAGCAAGTGATCATAGCCCAGCTACAAGGATCAACAGAGAACTCGTCCCAGTTGTTCAAAGCTCCATGAGGATCATGCAGAGAGTTTTTTATATTTATTAACGCATCCACTGTTACCATTTTTACACAAAAAAAAAAAAAGCAAAAGTTAAAATCTTTAAACAAATAGGAACAAAAAGAAACGGTCTTTTAGTGTTGTAACGTTTTTTTACCTTCAGGGTTTCTTGGCTCGGAAGAGAGCGTAGGAGTTGAGAAACAGAGGAAGAACAAGTAGAGGAGATGAAGTTGATTCAAGTTCAACATCGTTGTCTTCTTAGTTACCACTACCACCATGGAAGGTTTAGCTAAAGAGAAAGGAAAGAGCAAATACTTCTTTTTCTTTTTAAGTTGGGTTTGTGACCACAGAACACACATAAGAAAAGAAGAGAAAGGCAAAAGCAAACAAAAGAAGAAGTCTCGGGTCTATCAAAGAAGTGCTTCTTTCTTTCACCCTTCTTTTCAAATAGTCTCTCTCTCACCACAGGAGAGGAGAAGAAGGTAAACAACAAGCTGAGAGGTTTAAATGGAGGAGAGAGAGAGAGAGAGAGAATCAGGGGAAGCTGATACGGACTGTCGGACCCGGGATGGTGGAGGATGCTGGTCTACTCCACACTCTCTTTTCCTAGTTGTCTCCTTTTCTATATTGCTAATTTCCTGTTTTTTAAATTAAAAAACAATAGGACTACTTTCTTGTATTAGATTTAGTTTTTGATTATTTTTTCGAACTAAAATTGAGTTTTTGATTATTATTTTTACCTTTTATATTAAATATATTATTTATTATAATAATATTTAGTTTGTGTTCTCAGAGCTTAGAAGGTATTATATCTTTTAAGATGGATTTTAGATTTTGAGTGAAATAACTAGTTTTTAATGTAAAATAAAAAAAACTAATACACTAAAAACTATTGGAGTCTACTCATGTGTATATATCTCAGAGATTTGCCCTATTATAGATTTCGATATACATTTTTTGTTGTTCAAAGTTACAAAACTGCACTTACTGTAAAATGAAAAAGAAGAAGACATAATTGATGTAATATTGTACTTAGAGCATATGATTATCCCAAGATATTTAGGGATTGCTTAGCCATTTTTTATTAATAAAAAAGAGGAAAGAGAAGATGAAGAAGAAGCATAAGTGCTTAATTAAGCACTAAAATTGATGTTGCTTACACTGTACAAGAGGAAAAAAAAGCATCACATTGTATTTTTTTCTAAGCACCTCAACCTAAGCAATTTAGGGATAATGATGCTCTTACCAGTGACAGGCTATAGGACTGATTTTGTAATTCTGAAATTCGCTTCCCCCTTTATTTTTTTAATGTTTTTGTCTTTTTCATATCTTTCTTCCATTTAATGGAAACAATGCTTTTACCACCTAAATTTGAAATTTAATATAGTGATATATAGCGATATATTTAATATAAATTTGAAATTTAATATAGTGAAATTTAATATAGTGATATATTGTGTCACTATATTAAATTTAATATATTTTACCACCTATCTATCTTTAATATATTGTGGTAAAATATATATTTGATATATTTTACCACCTATCTTTCTTCCACCTAAATTTGAAATTTAATATAGTAATATATTTAATGATTCACATTTATAGAAATTATTATATAAAAATGTCAAAACGCAATAACATGAGATCATAGTGTGGTAACAAGAGAAACGAGCAACAAGTCAAGATAAAAGCCTTAATATAGGGATAATCCACAGTTTCCTAATGAGGTGCTATTTATTTGGTGATTTTACACAATTTATGACAAGTCCCTATACGTTTGATTTATTTCTTTTCTTTTTTTTGTTCAAACATAGACCTAAGGCCTTTCATTCATTTAAATTAAAATAGATGGGTTCATGGCCCAAAGAGCTTGCTTTGCCAACATATCAGTAGTAGCGTTTTCTAAGCGAGGAATGAAAAAGAAAGAGATCGACTTGAATGATACAGTTAGAGAGTAGATATCCATTAAGACTCCAAAGATCTCCATCTTCATCTCCTTCCTTCTGATTGTGTTGAAATGAGGGCTTGAGAGTCTGAGTGTATCGAGATTGACTCCAATCCGCGTGAGAGAGCAAAGTTTATGGCTGAGAGGACAGCCAAGGTTTCTGCCATTAGGGGTGAAGAAACAAAGTTCGCTGTCGCTGCATGTTGTGAAACCGAGATCAGATCATCAATGACCCAACCTAATCCTGCTTCACCCGTTGTGGAGTTCCATGCTGCATCCGTGAAGATAGTGCATCGATCGGGTTCTCTAGGGTTATTTCTTTTCTTTGTCAGTCTATTTTCTTTGTCATTATTTTGGCCCTCCTTTTGTATTTTCTTACTTTAATACAACACCCTCCTCTAATAATTAGGGTGGGCACGGAACGGATATCCGGAATTTTAAGGATATTCGTGATCCGATCCGTGTCTTACAAATATTCGATTTTTCGATCCGATCCGATCCGTAACTTTTCGGATATCCGGAACATCGGATATCCGCGAATATCCGAATTTTTTCCGGATATCCGATTTGATCCGTAAAAAATAATAAAAAATTAAAAAAATAAAGAAAAATAAAAGAAAAAGAAGAAAATCTGAAATAAAATAATAATATTTCATTATTTTTTTTATAAAAAATTACATACTTTCAAATTTTTTAATAACTAAATAATTAATTTAGTAAATAAAAACATTATAAAACTTATATAAAGATATAAAAGTATGTATATTATATAATTTTATAAACATGTATACATATATATGTATATAACGGATCGGATCGGATATCCGTTTCTAAAAATATTAGTATTTGTGATTTGCTTCGTCTTTGACGGATATTGGATTTTAGTATTTGCTTCGATTCGTTAAGTTACGGATATTCGGATTTTTCGGATCGAATCGGAACGAATAACGGATCGAATCAAAATTTACGGATATTTTGCCCACCCCTACTAATAATGACTACATCTTTGTCTTTCTTTTCCCTATTTTATTACTTTTTCTACCTTTTTCCCCTTTCAATCACGTCTTTCTTTACTGCCAGAACATTCATGACCCCCACGTTTCGAATGTATGTTTTTAATAAAGTTTTCGTATAAAAATGTTAGAAAGTAATCAAGTTTTTTTTTAACATGTACATGTACTAACTAATAAATAATCAATCATGCATTGCCCACTTACAGTTTCGCACAACAATGCCAACTCGAGGCTAATAAGAAACAAGTTTTTAGAAATTTGCATGTTCTTAATTAGATGTATACTCGTCACATTTTGAAGTAGTCTATGTACCGAGTACTGAAAATAAGAAGAGGTGGCCAAAATGCCGGATTAGGGCGAGCAATATGAGGTAAGCAACGAGATGCTTTGTAACCAATCACCTTATTTTCTCGTCACATATTATCAATGATCCTCTTCCTTTACAACCAAAAAAATGATCCTCTTCCTTATTACATCATGCATGCATCTTTGAAATATATATTCCCTAATTAAATTCATAATCTGTGCCTTACGCATATAATAATAAAAATACTTGGTGGCCTTTTTGTAATCGGTTCATTCACCCCCGAGATATATTGTTGAATGTTTCACAAGTGATTAAGAATCAGAATCATATTCATTTGGCTGTAACAATTCAGCGGAATTTGTAAGACTTAAAATTCTGGTCTTTCAAGAAAGTGGAGAAATAGTTTACAAAAAAAAAAAAAGAAAGTGGAGAAATACTGGATGATGGGACAAATCGAGCTACATATCAACAACATTCTTATGCGTTTTGGCTTCAGTTTCAATCTTCTTCTTCTTTTTGCTGAGCCCAAAGACCATACATTTTTCTAGGTTGGAATGAGTGAATGAACACTTCAAGATTCTTCCAAAGCAAACTTGAACCGAATGATTTGACTTCTCACTCCTTTGGAAGGGTCATGTAAAACTACTTGGCTTTTGTTTCAGTCTCCTTATATATTTTACAAAATTTTAAGTATAATGTCAAAAGGGGAAATAATTAACATTCATGAAGGGATTATAAAAGTAGATTCATCTTCTCAATAATTTGCACCACATAGAAAATGTTGGATATTTTAATTCGTCTCTATTTTCTTCAGTAATGTTTGTTTCATCTTTTTATCCAGGGGACCATATTCTGATATGCACCAATTATAAAATGCTTTATTTCCATTAAAGATCTTTTAAAAATATTATTTGTTACTTTTTCACCTTTTATGGTGGCCAATTGTACATGCTTTGTGACTACTAACTTCACAATCTATAAGCATATCTTCATCGTTGTAGCAGATATGTAGCAGAACAGTGTTGATTGTGCATCCTAACAATGGAACATGAGTCATCAATCATTAATTAATGGATCTTGATGTTATGTTAGTGTTTTAAAAAAGTGGAAAAGTGAAAAACGCTCAATTTACCAACTATCAGATTAATTAACAATATCAAAATCCTGAATATTACCTAAATAAATCTTATACTTTTTAATATTTATAAGTAACACTATTAAAACGTGAATTGGTCCGGTGACTTGCAATGACCTAAACAAAAACTATGATGAGTTTCGCATTAGGTTCGTAGAACAATCTTTCAAGTAAAACATGTGTTATTTAAGTTTTGGTTTGCAGATTTAAGTAAAAAGGCTACAAAAAGCAAACAAAGAATATATTGAGAGAGTAAAAAAGTTGAAGTTAATAAAAAAAAGAGAGAGAATGGGGCAGCAAATCTACGTCGGAGTGCGTTTATTCTTTTCTGATTTCCCCTTGTTCATATGGTCGACCTGATCCTTCCACGTTCTGTATTTTTCTTCAAGTTCCTTACTATTTCTTTATTATGGTTTGAGCAAGTGACCGTTCACTACAAAAAAATGATTGTATTACATCACTTAACTAGTATCAGAAAATTAAGTGATATTAGTTTAAATCATTTATTGGTAAATGATGTATT
>NW_026615659.1:22110-44549 GCF_000801105.2 Raphanus sativus
AGTTTTGGTTTGCAGATTTAAGTAAAAAGGCTACAAAAAGCAAACAAAGAATTTATATTGAGAGAGTAAAAAAGTTGAAGTTAAAAAAAAAAAGAGAGAGAATGGGGCAGCAAATCTACGTCGGAGTGCGTTTATTCTTTTCTGATTTCCCCTTGTTCATATGGTCGACCTGATCCTTCCACGTTCTGTATTTTTTCTTCAAGTTTCCTTACTATTTCTTTATTATGGTTTGAGCAAGTGACCGTTCACTACAAAAAAATGATTGTATTACATCACTTAACTAGTATCAGAAAATTAAGTGATATTAGTTATTAAATTCATTTATTGTGTAAATGATGTATTTTCAGAATCGGTTATGTTAAATGATGTCGTTATTAAACTTATTTAACATCATTTGAATGAAATTGACACAAAACTATATTAGTTTACATCATTAAACAAAAACGTGATACAAAATACAAGTTTACATCATTAAATAATTGACACACTTATCTATATGTAGTAACATCACTTATAAAATGATACAAAAATTAGTATCATTTCAATAAAAGATGTAAAGTTTTGAATCAAGTAATAAAATGACACTAAATCTATATTATCTCTAATTTTGAAATATTAATATTCATTATATAAATAAAAATCGGTATATCTACTTACTACCTTTAAAACTGTATTACAGTCAAAAATTTATCTATATGGGTTTTGAACATATTGAATATTTATAAATATATAATATAATATATATATATATATATATTTGTAATTTTTGATAAATTTGCCATTTTCATCACTAAAAATATAACTGACAGTAAGTAGTGTTTTTAATAGTTAATAAAAAAATCTCGTATTTAAAATATGTGCACACATATATAAAATATCTAATTAATTAAAATAGATTATAAGCTAATTAAAAGAAAAAAAATACAATGACTATGCCAAATTCTCGCCTTAAATGCTAGTGTTAATTTCAAATTTATTGCTTTAATTTGTTTAGTTTTTGAGACGCTTTAATTTGTTTTGTAAATTTATTTTATACGCTTAAACACAATATTTGTTATAAGAAATACACTAATATCTCCTAATTTATCTCCTATTTTATCTCAACCACAAACCCACCTCTTTTAGAACGTCCAAAATCTTCTTCTTCTCCTACCTTTACAATTCTTTGTTAAACTCTCTCAACACAGTTTCTAAGAAGTTTTCAAATCTGACCCGTGATCATCTCTTATCCTTTTTTCTTTAATCTTCTACATTAAGTTTTCAATGTTGTCATATATTTATTTTTCTGTGTTATTTGACATGTCATTTGGTAGTTAAAAAAAAACATGAAGATTGGTGAACTTCAAGATCAATGGAGGTATGTAACTAATCATTATAAATGTACATTTTCTCGGCCAGTTTTGAGAAAACAGAAATTTAAGATGCTTTAAACTGTTATGCCAATGTTACTTATAAGCGATTACCTTCACTCAAAGATCGAATAATCAAGAGTTCTCACTAAATTAATTATACTTTTCTATTTTATATTTTGTAGGATAAAAATATGTTCAGGTATCGAGATCCATCTCCATCCTTGGACAACTTGCTCTTCTTATTCTACAAGGAGAAGAAGAAAGAGTATACAAAGAATATTGGAGTTTAAGAGATGGAATGAAGAAATTTGAAACAAAAGCAAGAATGATGGCTGAAACCTATGTCGATTGTGTTTGATATGTTGTTTTCTCCCATTTTTGTAAATTGTTTTTAACTGTGATGTATAATAGAAAAGTATAATGAAAGATTTTAATTTTAGTTATGCTCTTGAAAATCTTAACTGATATTGGAAAATATTTTTTTATTATATAAAATATATTAATTAATAAAATAATAATTACAGTAATTATTTAACAAAATATTTATTTTATTAATCAGATATTTTCTTCTCTTCACGTAATTATTAAAATCAATTATTTTAATTGATATAAAATGACATCATTTAACATTATTGATGTAAAAACTATACATCATTTATTATAAATGACACATATTAACATCATGCATGTAAATGATGTAAATAATTTATATTTTTACATCAGTTATTAAATGAATTGATGTAAATTATTTGCATCACCAACTTCAGAGTCACTTTTTAAGCGATGTAAAACTCTTTTACATTATTTATAAATAATGCAAATATTGAAAATAAATGATGTTAAACCAAACTTAAAATACATGTAGTTTAGAAATATATTGAATATGGACTGTTATTCTTGAGTAATTGTTACTAATTAGCAAACAGATATTTTATATTTTATCTTGTACCAATCTAATTAATAGTTTATTTTCATTTAAAAACAATATATTAGACAACAATGGCCAGAACTTTTTGTCAAAAAACAATGGCCTAAACTCAAAACTCAAAACAGGTCGGATGAACCAAAGCAATAATTTAGATTTGGATGAGGAAATATACTCCTGAAATAATAGGCCCATAATGCTTTGCACCGTAAAACTTAAAGCCCATATTCAATATATCATTTTGTTCTACTACAGTGAATTTAAAAGGTGGAAATAATACGATGCATGTAATTTACTGGCTTGCTTGAACGTTTTTTGGTCTAAGCTTGCTTGAACGTTAATTACCACTATTGGCAATATCAAGTTGAACATATAAAGTATCATAATGTGTAGGGTTTACTTAATATAATTTGCTCAGTTGATCATTTCCTTTTTCTAATTATTCCTTGATTAAACATACCAGTTGTATTCTTGTATTTAACTAAGTGTACGCAATAGTTGAGTAGAAAACCCTAAATAAGTAACATGATGAGTAATAAAGTTTTCGGTTTTACGGTGTTACTAGATTTTGATCCGCGCTTTGGAAGCGCGGAATATTTTACGATGAAAAATTTCACTAATAATTTAACAAATATTTTGGTAATTTTTAAAGAGTGTGTATTTAAAAATATTTTTGCATTTAAATCAGTGTTTTTAAATTCAATCGATTGTGATTATACCGGTTAATCCGGAGATCTGACAATTCAATTTAGGTTTTTTAAATATACATATTAAAAAATCACTAAAACCCGAGACTAACCGATTGAACTGATGGATGACCGATATGTAATCTAATTGGATTTTAAATTGTAATAGTTTCATAATTTCTAATCTTATAATCCAAATTTTAAAGTTTATTATTTTGCAATTTATGAAATTATAACGTTTCTACAAAATTTTAAAGAGAAATGATATATATAAAATAACTAAGATTAATTATTGTATTGTTTTGGAAACATTGATAGTAGTTATAAAAATATATTGTTTGGAAACATTGATAGTAGTATAAAAAAAAATAAGTATATTGTTTTGGAAACATGGATAGTAGTATAAAGAAAAGAACATTAGTAATTTAATGTAAGTTTAACTATAAAGTATAAATGTGTATTTAATTTAAAAACTTACAAAATAAATGTTAGATCCAACAAAATGTTTCTGTTTTAATAAGATAGATGGAAGTCACAATACCGAGATGAGAAGAAATGTAGAACCAAGAAACAACCATCTCTCAATCTCTCCTACCTTTTCCTGCGTTGTGTTGTCAACAATAGATTACTTTAGATATATACATCCAACATCATCAGGAATGTACATATGTACACACATAGAAAAGCTTGAAAATAAAAATAGATCGAGAATTCAGAAAAAAAAAATTGCAGTGGCTTGAAAATAAAAACGACAAAAAAAGAAAATAAAAACAACAAGTTCTTTTTGTTTTTTTTTTAGTAGATAGTTCAAAAGTTTTGATATGGACTGAAACCTACGCTTGAATTCCTGCTTGGCTTTGTTCATTTGTTTAAATAATATTTGATCAATTTGTATTAGATGTTTTATTATTCTACAACAGGTAGGGGTTCTTTTGGCAACATATTACTAAAGGTAGGTTACATTAAGTTCACTATATTTTAATTGTCATAGGAAACTGATTAGCAAACCAATATGGCTATTTATAGGATTAAATTAGTATAAGCTTTATGATGGTCTGACCAATAACATGTGCACCCTAGTTGAAACTAGATTTTATGGAGAGTACCACCATCAAACACTATACAAATTTTCATATTCTCCTCTGTACATGGTGCAGACAAAAATATATCTATACATAATTGGCGTCCGTGTAACAGTTGAACCGAACTGGAACTGAATATTTGTGGTTGGTGTTGGTTGTGCTGCATTATTGCATAGGAGAAAGATCTAACGGCATAAAAGAACTACACGTGTACGGAAATTATAAGAGTTAGATGAAACAACCAGAGAGAGAGAGGCAATGACTTGTGGCTTGTGGCTTGTGGCTTGTGACTTGTGAGGTGAAATGACAGAGGAAATGCAGAGAACTATGAAAAAAGAGTTACGAATGAGACAAAATGTCAGAGGAAATGTCAGCTTCCTCTGTCCATTGCAACACTGTTTTACCTCCCAGAACCATATTTTTGTTTGTAGATTTGTTTCACTGATCCAGAATTAATTGGATCCAGCATAGAATGGTGAGATTGTGAGTAAACCATTTACATTTCATCGGCTCTTCCCACTGGTAATCATGGTAGTGTGTTGGTTAAAACGTTGATATCATTCAAACCCTTGAAATGATCTGCTTTTCACAAATGAATAGCATTCCAAAACATTAGGTTTTCTTTGAAACAAATATCTTAAAAGGGTTTGCCATGCTCAAAATCAATCAAAGCTAAGGATAAAGTATTAATCAATGATTCAAAGATGAAATTTTATGGTTTATATTCTTAGCCATTTTATAATTTTGATGAAGTTTATCAGAAATATTGTATGGACTTTAAAAATCTGTGTTGTACGGATATGTTTTCTATGACTCTCATAAAAATATATTGAAACTCAATTAAAAGGATTTCATATCAAATTTTCTGAGCTATTATATGTTTAATGCATGATTTCATAACCAATCTTCTATTTCGGTCGCAACTGTTTTCTCGGTGATTGAAAAGGAAATGAGAAATATTATCTTAGCCAAAAGGTCAACAAAGAGCTTCAAATCCCTTATGGTTCTCTGGTTGTGTTAGATTGACTTCTTTTGCTAAGTTCTTTATGATCCATCTTGTTTTTTATTCTTTTTTGCCAAAATGGCTCAGACCAAGATCTTTGTATAAAAACCTCTTAATCATCTATAATATTTACAGCTTAACAAAAAAATGCATGATTTCCAAGTAATGATTGATGTAGTAAACTTGTTTCTTTTTTCCAAATTTATGATTGGAAAACATCCCGAGACGAATTATTTGAACCATTAATTTTCTAACTATTATTGTTTCTACCAAAATTTATGAACTTTGAGTTACAATTTTTTATTTACCAAAATATTCGGAAAAGAACCCCAATAATCAAACAAAACCAAAACTGTACAGGACACAAGAAAAAGAAAAAGCATTAGACGTGGACATCTACTAAATAATTTTTAGTTTTACGTATCTAGACGCGGTTAGGGATGATATTCGAGTTTCATCTTTGTAATTTTCTTCAAGGTATTTGCACCGACGTATTTAGTAGTAGAATAATGGAATTGAGAATTGGAAAATGACTAGTGAGAACACTTCTTGGAACCTCTAGTCATATGTCTAATTGTCTATATTTAACGAACCTTAAATATAATAGGTTCATTCTACGGCAAATATTATCACTACAGAGAAGAAAACAAGATTTTGGGGCCCTATATTAGTACATGCAAATGGTGAAAGCTAACCAAATCGTTTGCAAGATACGGTGAGCGACAATTTTTTTTTTTGAACGACGATGAGCAAAACACAACCATCTCTTTTCGAAGTATTATTTCAATTACAACATCGATACTTATATGATTTCAGTAATGACCAATTTTCATAATAATAGGTAACTCAAACAAATCATGTGCATGGGATGAAGACATTAGACCAGAGCCGATGATCGCACAGATCTTGATTGGTTTTAAAAGTAAGAATATACAGTACTAAGAATAAAAATGTTAGAAAAATCCTATGAGATCTATTTTTCAACTTGTTAGAGAAGACAATAAATACCGGCGTTAGTGACGCCGCGTTGCTTACGACTTGCAAATTATATAATGGTTATGGTCAGAACTCAAGAAAAGCGGTAATACATTTTTCACCAAGTTCAATACTTATAATTATGGGAAATTTTCAAAAATACCACTTTGAAGGTACCATTATTCATCTTTACCACCACTAAGTACATATTTTCAAAAATACCTTATTTATTAAAATGTTAAAGACTCTTATATCTTTGTTTTTATATGCTTTTTCAAAATTTTAATCCAAAATTCTAAATCCTAACCCCCAATTCTAAACCCTAAACCCTAAATCTTCAACTCTAAACCCTAAACCCTAAACTATATACCCTAAATTCAATATCCTAAACCCTAAACCCTGAACCTCAACTATAAACCCTAAATCCTCAACTCTAACCCTAAACTTTATACCCTAAACCATAAAACATCAAATCTAAACCCTAAAACATAAAATCTAAACCCTAAATCCTAAACGTTCAAATCTAAACCCTTCATTAAAAATAGTGGTAAAAGTGGTTAGTGTAAACATGAAAAAGTGGTACTATGAAAATGGTATTTTTGGCAATTTCTCTATAATTATTTGTCAAAAGCGTGCAAAGGTAAAAATATACTCACTCCATTTCGAATTATTTGTCATTTTAGAGTAGAATTTCCGTTTCAAATAAGTATCGTTTTCGGTTTTCAATGCAAAATTTATTGAAAATATTTTTTACTATATTTTTCTATTGGTTGATATATGGTTAAATGTATTGGTAATAATATTTTTATTTTGAAAATATATAAAATTAAATGTTTTTTAATTTGTGTGTATAAAATTAGAACGATAAATAATATGAAACGGAGAGAGTATAAAAAAGAATAAACTAGTTTCAAATTCCAATTCCAACTACATAAGAAAATTACAAGCCCCTCATCAAAAATAAATTCCTATTCTAGACGTTTATTTATATAATTTCGAAAAAATGATGACCTAGTATAATTTCTAAGGTATTTTATTTTCGCCATCACACAGAAGTAACTAATTCTCTAGATTTCATGCCATTTCTCAAAAAAAAAAACTAATTCTCTAGATTTCTTTTAAGGAAAAACAAAATACACGAGAATGAGATACGATAAGATAATATAAACATATAACTGATTGTGGCAGGGGAATCATTCTAATACAAAATAGTCTATAAATTTTATTGTTGTCAGCAATCAGTGTAATATATATTTATACTCTGTAAAAATACAATCAATGTAATATTAATATAATGATGTCCTCTTGACTTCAATAATGCGTGATTCATGTCTGGACATGGTCCACAACGGTTAGGAAGCTGTCCAAGTAACAATAATATTTCATAAAACGTGTAACATTAAAAACCAAGTTGATGGGTCGACCAAGTCCAATCTCATTATAAATACACACACACTTACGTGTTTCTCCTCCATTGCTCCTTGTCTCCCTCTCTCTCTCCTTATCTCTCTCACGTAATCAACTTCTCTTTGTGTTTTATTTCAGCCGGTAAAAGAAATGGTTGACCAGAAGAAGTTCGCTCTGTTTCTAGCGACTCCTGATTCAGAGTTCGTTAAGAAAGCGTACGGAGGGTACCACAACGTGTTCGTGGAGACGTTCGGAGACGAGGGAGAGCACTGGGACTCGTTTAGGGTCGTGGAAGGCGAGTTCCCCGACGAGAAAGATCTTGAGAAGTACGATGGTTTCGTTATCAGTGGAAGCTCTCATGATTCTTTTGAGAATGATGAGTGGATCCTTAAGCTATGCGAGATCGTCAAGAAACTTGATGAGATGAAGAAGAAAGTTCTTGGCATCTGCTTCGGTCACCAGGTTTATCTTCTTTTCCCTATAATTAGTTTATTATCACTTGTTTTTTTTTTTTTTTTTATATTTTCTGTTCACCACGCTCTAATTCATAACTAGTGGCTTTAAATTGAACCTTTTACTTATAGACGGTATATTTAGTAAACAAAATTTTGCTAAACTTTAAATGAAAGAATTTAAAGTTTTAACATTATTGAAACTTTGATCCAAAACTTCCTAATTATTAGAAAAAAAATTTAGGAATGAGTAGTAGTGAAGTATTCAATAAGCATGACAACAATGGTTAGGATCTACTAGTACCAAACACATTTTCCACTTAATATAATGTTTTCGACTGTGATTATAAGATTCCTCTAATCATAAGAACTCGAATTCCTTTAGATCATAGCCAGAGTTAGAGGAGGAACAGTTGGAAGAGCAAGGAAGGGACCAGAGCTTACACTTGGAAAGATAACCATCGTCAAGGATGCAATCACACGAGGAAGTTACTTCGGAGATGAGATTCCAGACAGCATATCCATCATAAAACTACACCAGGACGAAGTGTTGGTGTTGCCGGAAGGAGCCAAAGTACTAGCTTATTCAGACAAGTACGAGGTGGAGATGTTCTCCATAGAAGATCATTTGTTCTGTATTCAAGGACATCCCGAGTATAACAAAGAGATTCTCTTCGAGATCGTAGATCGTGTTCTTCGTCTTGGCTTCATCAAGGTTTGCTTTATTATATAATGATCATCTTATAACGTAACAATGAGAATAAAATGTGGTATGTATCTGACGAGTTATGAGTTACTTTTGCAGCAAGAAATGGCTGATGCGGCAAAGGCATCGATGGATAATAAGGGAGCTGACAGGAAACTTTTGGAGACGATTTGCAAGAACTTCCTCAAAGGCAGAGTTCCAGCTAACTAGTTGTTTCACTCCCAAGTTATCTATTTGTCTCCTGTTATATTGGAAACATTTATGGATTTATGATCTTTGCATTATTATTCCTAATCAATGTATAACCTATTAATTAATCTCAAGCGTGACATTTATTTATGTTTTGTTTAGTTGAATCTTCCATGTTTTACATTTCTTGATCATTGGTCTAAACAGAATGAACAGAAACATAACCATATCAAAGGACAATGAGATACTTGGCAGTTACTTTGGAGACTTAGGTCCATATCATATGCCATCTCTTGATGAACTTGCAATCTACTTCGTCTTAACATTACACAAATCAAAAATAATCAATTTAAGTTACCACTTCTTTTCTTAGTGCTGGAATGAATACAAATCGAACGATAAGTAAAAAAATGAATAAACTTCAATCTGAGTCAAAAGCAACTTTATATGTAGTTAATGTAAAATATAGTCAGCATCTTTGTTTTTTTTCAAGGATCATCAGCAGAGAAATCAGGTTCAGAAGGTTTCTGAAACTTCACAAGCTCTTTGGTAGACTTTGCTGCAATACGGTTCTGGTGAACTTTACGAAGTGCATTCGCTGCAAACTTTGACGCCAAGAACGTAGCTCTGATGCTAGCAACATGCCCTTCTCCTTCTCCTTCCTCCTCTTCTTCTTCCTTCTTAAGCTGCTCAAGTTTCTTCTTCTTCACGTACCGTCTCCACGCAGCTTGTATGAAGATAGCAGCCCAAGTCCTCCACTGCTGCGAGTAGAATCTAAAAGTATGCTGAACCTGCCTGCTGTGCAGTCTCCTGAACTGGCTCGCCACGAACTTGAGCTCATCTGCTATCAAAGCAAACGCTTCCACTTCGGTTAAAGCCTTTGCGGTTCTTGTGGAGGAAGGTAGGTTGGAGCCGGATTTGGGATCAAGCGCCCACGTCAGAAGCTCTTCCCCGCAGAAGTCTCCTTCTTTGAGCAAACTACGGTTGAAGAAACCGCTTCTCCCACCATCTGTTGTCACGCTCTCTAGCCGGCCACGGATTATGAAGAGCATCTCGTTGACAGGGTCACCTTCCCTGACCAGGTAAGAGTTCTCCGTGTATAGACACGGCTTCAACCTCTCGCATATTGCATCGAGCAGCCTCTCTTCCATATTCTCAAACAGAGGAACCTAACATAACATAACAAGATGGTTTGGTTACATTGATGAGTGTTAAGAAGAGAGTCTCTATCGATAAAGAAGCTTTGCAATCAATGTGTTAGAAGAGAGTCTCCGCGCGATAAAGAGGCTTTGCCAAACGGCATCACTTTGCAAAGCTTCTTTATCGGACAGAGACTCTCTCTTCTAACACATTGATTGCAAAGCTTCTTTATCGGACAGAGACTCTCTCTTCTAACAATGAGATCAAAGACTTTAAAAAAAAGTTAAGATTCAAACTTACCCTCCGGACCAAAGCTAGACAGAGATGACGTTTGATGTCTCTTCTCAGATCCTTTGGGAGGTTCTGAACCAGATTCTCTTCATCAACACCGCGCGTCTCCAACCACTTGTACTGGTCATAACGTCTGACCCGTTCTCTCAGGTCAGGTGGAAGCATCCGGTGATGCATCCACTGCTCCGAGTCACGCTTCTTCACCCTCATCTCCTCGAGACGGATCGTAAGAGACTGGAGATAAGTCTGCATGTTACCAATGAGGAGAGCAAAGAGAAGAAGCCCAGCAACAGCAAGTGCTATGGAGAATATGATCTCTCCAGGGTACGTGCTTGTCTGAAGCCCTTGACCGAGAGTGCTGCATGCATTAGAGAGACATCAAACAAAGTTACTAACGAAAACAAAGAGAGAGACATCGTCATAATCAAACACAGACGTTACGTTACCTGAGATTCTGAAGTCCCCACCACAGACAGAAGAAGTATTTAGCTACAAAGCTCTCAGACGAGACAATGCCAGAGGACAGTGCTCTCAAGTAGATTCCGAAATCAAAAGGAGGATTGTCGCCATCAGTGACATTGACAGGACAGCTTTTCTGGAGAACAGACTCTTTGATTCCGTTCCAAGCAGCATAACCGACCATGTTTTCGTTACCGCAAAACAAAAAGTTTCTGGTGCAGTTCGGTCTTTGATCAAAGCAAGCCTTCTTCCAGCAACCGTTGACGCGTTCTAAAGCCAGTAAGTACCATAACGCCCCAACCATCTGATAAAATTAAAAAAAAAAAAGGTAAAAGAGTTATAATCAGTTATATGAACCATAAAAAAAAAAGGAAAAAAGTATAGTAACTGACGTGACTAGCAAGCATGTAGAGTAGCAAGTAATAAGCAGCACCAGCCCAAGCTGTCTCAGCAAACACCCCAGCTGTTCTCTTTAGCTCTTGGCTTAAGGGATAGATCCGAATAAACCGCGGAATGTACTGTACTAGGATGATGGAACGTAACGCTTGCTTTGTCGCCAACACACTCCCTCCTGTAGATGTGTACAGAAACCTCCAAACTGCAATCTGGAACCACCACAACAGCAACAACAACAAAAATGACATAAACTAGTCATCACTTTAATTCAATATGAAGCATGTGTACAAAATATTGCTTCAACTCGGCATTGACAGTAAAAAATCGGTAAAAACTATAAAGTGCATAGTTACCGCCTAGCGATTTTTTGAACAGTGATATGAAGCAATAAAATTGTTTTTGTGGTATTATTACCTGTGGAAGTGGAAGAACAGAGAGGAAGTCAACGATGAAGAACTGCTGCAGATACCGTTTAGCTATCTGCGCAGGGTCGATCACAAGCTCTCCTCTCCCAAAAACCCTCGAAGAAGGGGCGACGAAAGCTGTCCTAAACTGGAGAGCCATGCGGAAAAGATAAAACGCATCGATGAACGTCCTCAGCGTCGTCGCTATGATAGCCAACCCCCGGTCGATGCCGATACACTTGTCGCTGTCGTTAATAAACGGAAGGTACAGGAAGAGAGGGTCCACCGAGACGGCGAGGATGCAGGAAGTGACGAAGAGCTTGTTGCACAGCAAAAGGAACTTGTCCTGCGGATCGAATATCTTCCTCTCTGATACTTTGAGATCTTCGGGGAAGACTGCTCGCGAGACGCCGAGACCGATTGATCTTCCTAGAGACCAGAGACCTTTGGAGCCTCTTCTAAAACCTTTCTTAAACGAACCAGAAGATGCATTGTTGTTACCCTGAACACTACCACCAACACGTGGTGGTCCTTGGAGATTGAGTGTGCATCTGTTGAGACCTGCTTCAGCACCCTGAGAGTATCTAGAATCCATACTATCCAACCTGTGGAGAACAAAAGAAACTAAAAGAAAGGCTTTAACTTTCAAAAACAAAAAAAATTGAAAGGATAACAACACAAGAAAGATGTCTGAAACTAGTTCTTTTGTCTGAAACAATTTAAAAAAACTAAGTTATATACCTTACGAACTTCTCGCGTTGGCCACTGATAACTTGTGATTTCACTGATGTTTTGACACAGTCGAACATGCTTTTTTTCCCCTGTGACTCAACTCATGAATCCCACAAGTGCAGAACCTGCTTTCTCGCAAATATAATAAAATAAATAAAAATAAATCATTAAAAAGTCGAGATATAAAGAAGAGCACCAAACATGTGATGTTTAATGTTGTTTCCAGAATTTCTGTCAGAAATCATTGGTATGAACATGGTTTGTTTTTTAAAGCCAGGCAATAGAGTATAAGAACATTCATTCATCCATTGTCGTTGACCTAAAATTCCAAATTGACTGAAAATTCAAAACCTTTAAATCGAAACATCTATAAAGGCATACGAAAAATCATCACTTTATATATATAAAGACGAGTTCTTTAGCATCAAAACGGTGTAAGAAGTACACAATCAAAGATCATTACACAGAGTAATAGGGAGTTGTAATGAATACCGAAGAAGAAGTAAGAGGGTATGAAGAAGTTGCAGGCTGAGATGAAGACGATGAAGAAGAAGAAGAAAGCGAAGGACTTTGGTGGAAGGAGACGAAGTCGTTTCAGACAAAAGAGATTTTATACTTAAAAAAAAAATTGGATATTTGAGAAGAAAAGTGAGAAACTGTCTCTCCGTGCCGCCCGGGTCGGGTCCACCCCACCCCTCTTACTTACTGCCGTCCCATCTCTTTCTAATTCTTTTTTGCGTTAGTTAGTTAATTATAAAATCAATTAGTTAACCGTACTTATTATTCTTTTTATTTGCTTTTACATCGAGTATTCTTAAATATTTACACACAAAACATAATAACTTTGCTGTAGAAAACTGTCTGAAGAATAAAAACAGGTTGCAAATTATTCTCGTACTAAATTTTGATCCGCCCTTCAAAGGGCGGGTATATTTTTGTTTTACATTTTTTTAGAAATTTTAATTTCATGTTTGTGTATTTTTTGTAAATCATATTTGTATTTTCTGTGATCATATTTGTGTAAATATTATTTTTTAAAAAGTTCAGTAAAAGATTTTTGATAGTTATATTGAATTTGTGATTTTTCATAACTATAAACACTTCTATCATAGTCATTTCATATATTAATTGTACTTTATTTCTAACAGCTATAAATTTTTATTTTTCTTAAATAACAAAGTAATATTATTTTTGATCCACGTTTTCAAAGTGCAAATTTATTTGCCGAAACAAATTAAATTTATTGAATATAAATTATATTTCTGACTATTTATTTACATTTAAATGTTACAAAGAAAGCATTATATATGTGAATATTATAATAGGTTTAACGTTTTAATAAAAATAATTTTGATGATGAAATATATAATCAGGTTTAAATAAAATCAGAATATTGTGGTATTTATTAGCATTTTGAATTATTCACGCAATTAAATATTTGTACTCGAAAAAACCAATATAGAATCGATCCCATAAGTCTATGCCTCGAATCTGATTATATTGGACCTATATATTAAAATATTAATTTATTATATTTATCCAAATTTTGCTAAATTTAATTTATGATATAGTTTTAGTATATTTTCATATACGATATGAATCCACGGCACCAGTGGTAAATCTAGTGATCTACATTGAATTCAGCTTAGAATTTGAATTAAATTATAAAATTTCTATTTAGAAATCCCATACGATTAAAAATCCATCAAATTTTCATTTATCCGTGATTTTTGTAATGGTTGACCCGAAAAATTGAGATAATTTAATTATCTTTTAATTATTTAATTTCATGATAATTATTATTTATCGGCAAAATCCTAATTTTGTAGATATATTAGTTAGATAAATTTGTATTTCATGAATTGAAATAAAAATCTAATTATTTTTATTTTATATTAACTTTTTCAATGGTAAATAATATTATATTAATTATTTATTTTATTAAAAGGTCAGGGTTAGTAAATATAAAGCATAAACTTAGATTTTAAATATTAGTAGTCATAATAGTAAGAATAAAGGTGGTTATTAATTTGGATTAATTAATGTATTATTGTTGATTAATAACATATATTTTCCGTAACAAAATGTGCATATATTTTCAAAAAAAAGTGATGTAATTATTTTACATATTCAAATCGATATATATCAACAATTTATTTGTACATTTTCATAAATGTTGCAGTTATGGATCTTAGAATATAGGAATTAAAGGAAAACAGTTATAAAATATTTGTTTTTTTAATAAGCCCCAACCATTATGGAGTTAAAAACTGGTTACAAAATATTTATTTAGATCCAGTTATAGAATATATGGTTTTTTATTGTGGAAAAAATAGTTGTTGGACATAATCCCATATCAATTGGACATGTTGAAGAATTAATAGTATTGATTTCCACATGTACTTTTGAAAGAAAGAAAACCTTTTAGCTAGACATTATATTATTTAATTTGAGATTATAATATCTAACTTTTCCATTTTGAAAACATACATGCGTTGTAGTTTTTATGTAGTTTGGCAACTTACCTAATTCAGATTCAAGTATGACAGATTTCATACCGAAACAGAATGTTTCCTTAATTATTCTTACATCGGCCAACTGTATAACTTACAAGGAATTTTGTATTTTAATCAGTTTAATGATGAATTCTATAAATGATTCGATTAGCACAAATACTGGAAAAATAAAGGAAGAAAAAAGATGCGTAAGAGTACAAGACATGTGACTCTGCGAGGCCATAACAAAATAGAAAAGCCTAAATTTTATTTTTAAACAATAAACTTACATTCTCTTCAACATAAACATTCACAAATCTGAGCATATATTTTTGTGGTGTCTGAGTTATATATGAAGCAGCTAAACACTAAGCTGTATGCCTGTACACTTTGAATTTATGAATACTTGTTACTCATACTCAATTTGATATTAGAGAGGTTAACAAATACGTTGAAAAGAATGTTAAACCGAATGAGAGCAAGTTGATCAAACATAATATAAAATCATACTACAAGAAGAGCTAATCAAAGAAAAAAATGAGGTTTCAAATAACATTATAATAATAAATAGGATGGAATCACACTTTCTAGACGATCTCTGGTTTAGCAGACATTTGTATAACCTCAGCATCAGCAACGTGAACATCTTTCCCAAGAACCGTTACGTCAGCCACACGAGCCCAGCTTCCAACGGTCGAGTCCCACCCCACGATACTATCAGACACACAAGCATGTTCCTTGATCCTCACGCCTCTCATCACAGTGCAACCAAACAGCCTCACGCCCGGTTCAATCACGCATCCCGGACCGATCACCACGTCAGGCCCTATCAAGCATCTTTCTCCAATAACCGCTGTCTCATCCACCATAACATTCCCTAATATGTGATCTCCCGACGCTAAAAGCTCCCCCGGCGCGTTCTTTCTCAGATAGTCGAGATACATTCTCTGCCCTGTCAAGTAATCTCTCGGCTGACCTATGTCCATCCAGAAACCTGGCAGCACCATGGCGTAAAGCTTTTTCTCCGAGGCGATCTTGGGGAATATCTCTTTCTCTATCGACGTCCGTCTCAGCTCGATCCTGTCGAGCACGGACGGGTTCAAGAGGTATATCCCAGCGTTGATCTTGTCCCCCACGAAATGTTTCGGTTTCTCGACGAAACTCTCGACTCTTGCTTTTGCTTCTTTCTCCATAACAACCACGCCGTACTTTGAAGGATCATCTACTTTGGTCACCATGATGGAAGCTTCGGCGCCGTGGCTCTTGTGGAACTGGATCATCTCGAGGAGTGGGTATTCGCAGATGACGTCGCTGTTCAGCACGAAGAAGGGTGTGCCTGATTCGTCGTCGAGGAGCTTGTCACGAGCCAGAGCGAGAGGCCCTGCTGTCCCTAGGGGTTCGGTTTCTTGGGAGAAGGTGATCTTCATCTCCAGCTTCTTCTCGTATTCTTTCACAAAATTCAACATCACCTTTTAAATTAAAATAAAAAAAACACAATGTGAGTCAATCATTATGCCACAGGGTAAATAATAATGAAACAATAAGGTAGTAATAGTACCTCTGGTTGTTGTGGTTGATAGCTAATACAACTTCAGTAACTCCAGCAGCTTTTAGTGCTTCAATCTATTTTAATCAATCATCAACCAAAAAAGTATATGATCAGAGAATGAATGAATGCATCATAATGAGAAGAAGAAGAAGCTACCACCAACACATTTACCTGATGCAAAATCATGGGCTTGTTACCAAAATCAACAAGAGGTTTGGCATGCTGAATGTAAGAGGTCTCAATCGAGTTCCGAATCCTCCTACTAGAATTACAGCCTTCATTCTTCTACAGATATAATGTAGTAGTAATCAACAAGAATTGTGCAACATGGTATTACTACCTATATATATTTTCTGGAAAAAAAAGGAAAATCTTCAATCTCTTTTAAAAACTTTATAAGAACAAAACACAAAAGCCGGGTCAGCCTTAGTCTAGTGGCTAAGTGGCATCCAAGGCACCGGGGTTCGACTCCATCTTCAGGGGTTCCTGGGTGTGAGATTTCCCCAAGTGGCAAAAAAAAAAAGAAAAAAAACAAAAAAAAAAAAAAAAAAAACAAAACACAAAACAAAAGAAATCTCTTTGAATCAACTATATCTATATACATTTAACAGGCAGGAAACTTCTTATCACGATCAAGAAACAACGATGTAAATGAATAAGGATCTATAAGGGAAGAGAAGACTATGCGTTTCTTTTTTTTTTTTTTGAGAAAATGAGACTATGCGTTTCTTGCAACAGACTTACACGAAGTTTTTGAAGATGTTCTTTTTACAGATCTGAAACTAGGCGAATGTAGGTATATCCCTGTCTGTCGACTGGTTTGACACTGATAAGTGAAGAATGGTGGAAGGAGACGGAAGTCGTTTCAGAATTCAGACAGAGAGAGATTAGATTTTTCTTTAGAAGAAAACTGAAACTGCTGTCTCCGTGCAGTCCGAGTGGGGTCCACACGGTCTTACTTATTACCGTCTCATCTCTCTAATTCTTTTCCATGAGTCAGTCAATAGAAGAATTATCAATAAGTCAACAACTCTAAATATTATTTTTATTGGTTTACATACATATATAACGTTTTCAAAATTTATGCACAAAAATAAAATAAAAAGTTTGCTTTTCAATAGAGTCTGAGAAAACAGGTTACAAATTAAATTGTTTAGTTATTCTTCACATGTACTTTTATTTAAAAAAAACAAAACCGTTAGAAATTATTTATTTAATTTGAGATTATGATATCTAAGTTTCCATTTTGAAAAGATACATGCTTTGTAGCTTTTATGTAGTTTGGCAACTTGCCCAATTCAGATTCAAGTATGACAGATTTTATATCAAAAGTAGAATGTTTTCTTAATTATTCTTTCATCGGCCAACTGTATAAAATTATAAGGAATTTTGTATTTTAGTCAGTTTAATGAAAAATGATTCGTAATTAGCACAAATATTGAGGGAAAAAAAAAGAAAAGAAGAAAAAGAGGTGCAAGAGTATAAGACCTCTGACTCCTGTGAGGCCAAAACAAAATAGAAAAGCCTAATTTTATTTTTAAAACAATAATTCCGAACATGTTTTGTTCTTCCACATGTAAAAATTGACATAGCCTTTCTCATTGTTCATCAGAGCCACTGATTAAAAAAACAAGTAAAAACAAACGTTTCAGCTCAAGAGATTCATAGAATCCGCTATCTTGTTCCTGGCCTCGTCACAAAGAACATCAGCTTTGCTTCCGTATATCGGCTTGTGGATGATCACTCTGACATTCCCATGATTCAGTATACCTTCACTACCCGTAGGCATGATCTTCCCTGTTCCCATCAGCGTTATTGCACTACTGGAACTCCTGTCTTAGCTGCTACCGTAAACGCACCTTTCTGTAATATATCAAGTTTTCAAGAAAGACAAGCGTCTCTTATGTGACTCCCTCTTAAACACAATAACCAAAGAAACTTGAGCGAGATTATGTGTTTACCTTGAAAGCACCTAACCGACCATCCTTACTCCGCGTTCCTTCCGGGAAGAAAAAACACAGATGCTCCCTTCTTCACTAGCCCATGCATCGTTTCAAGCAATCCTATAATACAATGCCACAAAAAGAGTTATGAGTTTTTTTTTAAAACAGAAACACTTGAGATTAGAGTGAGTGAGGGAAGAAGCATGCATACCACTTGGCTTCTTGGGTCCATCCGCTTCAAGGGAACAACGCCCATCATGGACATGGCCCAACCGATGACAGGAATAACGAATATCCCCGTCTTGCTGATGAACTTATAGCTTTGGCCAAGGCTGAGAAGCGTGTATATATCCAGAAAACTCTGGTGGTTTGAAACATAAACACAAGGAGTGTCGGATGACGGCAGATTCTCAAGCCTTGGATCTCGGTTTTGTAGAACGGGTAGATGCTTATGGAAGCCCAGTTTTAGCTATAAAGTGATGGAACTTCTCCTGTAGCGGTCAAGAGAAGTACAAAAGGATGGCCAATAATCATCAGGACGATGAGAACGATGGCGGAGACGCCAGCGACGAGGCAAAAGCATATCCCTCTGAGTCTTGAGCTCAACTTAATCTCTGCACTTCAAAGTTCAAAGACAAAAGAAAAGGATTAATTGTGTTATTGAAAACAAAAGAAGAACAAGAGGTTGTTGTAATACAGCCCAAAGCAGAGAGAGAAGTTTGTACCTGGTTCTGGATAAGTAGTAGATTCAGGGGTTGCAGCAGCTCCTGAAAGATCCGACCTCACACTTAATAACCTCCGTGAGTTCTTCTTATCACGAACTTTGAAAGGGTTACATCTTATAGAGCATTGTACACCAACACTACGCCTTGTTTCCCCTCTCTGAGCAGCTAAAGAAGAAGCAACAAAAGTTTGAGTCTTTACATAGAACAAAGCAGACGCAACAAGAAACCAATCTTGATTGATTCCTACCATGAAGGGAATAGTAGTACTCAAGCTCGAAACCACGACCAAAGAAACATCCTTTACTGATCGGAATCTGAAGTTCATAAGAGTAAAGAGAGCTTAAAGTTTGAAACTTTCATTGTCAACTAAAAAAAGCCCATCACTTTCTCAATGAGACTAACGAAGTTATCCCGATTGAATTACAAGAACTTACCCGAATCAACGATGACTGTGATGAACAGATTGGTTTACTATAATCTGAGAACATAACATAAATTAAGAAGAACAGAGTTATTATCTCCCGATTTAATTTACAGGAAAATGAATCTAGGAAGAAGTAGGGAAGAGTTTGGCGGCATACATGGAGGAGGAGGATGTGAAGAGATGAAGCCCCGAGCAGAAGCGACATCCATGGCGGAATCTCTCGAGAGCTAAAACATCCGTGAGATTTGCTCATGTTTATCTCTCATCATCCTTCTCATGCTTTTATCTTCTTATATTCGTTGCTCCGCTGTTTTTACTTTTTGTATATAAACTGTGTGTCGTTTCAAAGAGATAAAGCAGCGGGTTGCGTTTTCTGTTTGTGAGACGAACTGCGTGCCGTTTGTTACTGAATATACAAGGCCTTAATATGTCATGTCACTGAATAAATAGCCCCACTGAATAATTATTTTGTGTTTGTAAGGATTTCAGGCTTTGGGCCTTATATATTAATATAATTTGACGGGAAAAAAATAGCCCTTCTAATGTCATAGAGGTATCTAGATGAGGTTATTTTTTTTTCTTTTTTTTTGTCAAGACGGAGTTCTTCTAAATAATTTTTGTAAAGATTAAAAGCAGAGAATGAAGGGTATTTCTCTAATTAAACTTGGAAATTCTGTGAGAAATTCATAGATATATTTGTCTTCTTGCAAGTAGCATAAATTTTAAAATAGAAATTAGATATGTTGTATCAAAAATACTAATATTGTTTTTGTTTAAGAATTCCTCTAAGGTTTAATTATGCAATTAGAGTTTTTCTTAGTCCATTGTATAGTAACGTTGTTTAGATATTTTCAGTTTCGTTTCCTAGTTGAAATTTTTAAAAACGTTCTGTTTATCTCTCGAGAGCTAAAACATTCCGTGAGATCTGCTCATGTTTATCTCTCGAGAGCTAAAAACATCCGTGAGATCTGCTCATGTTATCTCTCATCATCTTCTCATGCTTTTATCTTCTTGTATTCGTTGCCCCCGCTGTTTACCTTTTGTATATAAACTGTGTGTCGTTTTAAGGAGATAAAGCGGCGGGTTGCGTTTTTCTGTTTGTGAGACGAACTGCGTGCCGTTTTGTTATACAAGGCCTTATGTAAATTGAAATTCACTGAATAAATAGCCCACTAAAGTTAGATGGGGTTCTTTTTTTTTCTTTTGTCAATTAGATGGGATTCTTCTTTTTTTAGATGGTTCTTCTGAATAATTCCTTTTTAAGATTAAAAGCAGAGAATGAAGGGTCTCTAATGAAAACTTGGAAATTCTGTGAGAAATTCATAGAATATACTTGTCTCTTGCAAGTAGCATAAATTTATTATTTATAAAATAGAAATTAGATATAGAAATATATTGTATCAAAATACTAATATTCTTTTGTTAGAGAATTACTAATTATGTAATAAGAGTTTCCTTAGTCCATCTATTTATATAAAAAGAGGGTTTCCTTCCCTCCTGTTGCGCCACGTAAGGACGAGAGGTCATAATTCGAAGTCTAAGGAGATGACATGTGTTTGTGTCTGTTAAGTGTTATTAGGCTTAAGTTCAGATAATGTTTTCGGCCCCAGAAACTCTGCTATGCTCTAACCCTAATATAATCTGACGACGCTTTCTCTCCTCTGCGTTTTCGACAAATCTCACCCATTACTCCTCATTTACTTCCATCCTTTAATTCAATCTTAATGAGAGAACCTAGATCCTTTCACCTTCCTTTGCTCCTCATGTTATATAAACCTTCTCCTCGAATCTCACCTCGATCCATTTCGACAACCTCCATTCAGCCAAATCAAGCAATGGCACTGAAATCTGATCAAATCTCCGGCAAGTTTTAGTTCCAGTGGGCCCTACATTTTTAACGACATCTCAGTCCTCAAGGTTACTGCTTCTCTACTCTCTGTTTAGTGTCTGGCTTAATCTTTTCAATGTTATTGTCATCTCTCATGGATGGTTAAATTAATTATCTTTCTGTCTTTTCTTTTAGTTATGAGCTGGAAAGCTGAAACCCTTACGAATGTCCTCCCTGCTAAACTCTGCTGCGGCCAAGTTTTCCTCCAAGAAATATCTCACTTTCTCAGGCCCTTTGCCTAATTACTTTTACTGGGAAATATAGGCGTTTCCCTTTTCTTTTTGAAACGGATGTATGAGTCTCAGATGAATTATGTCATCTTGGCTGTTTTTATCTCAACAACTTTATATCGTAATTGGTTAAGTTTCAATAAAAAAATTATTTTTTTTTGTATTAATTGCCAGCCTAGCGTAGAAGCCAAGGCCAAGTTGATATTCTCATCTTTAGTGCACTTTGTACAGAAGATCATATTCCACACAAATCTATAATTGGAGTTAGTCGTCTGAGCTAGGAGTTTCTAATCTCCCTGTTATTTTTATCGTATGAAGTGATAATCTTTTATCATAATTTTTGTCGCCAGACCAATTCGTTAGAGGGGATTTAGATTCTATATGGAACCATAACCAAACTCAGTATCGTTTCTTTAACTGATTATCATTTTGATTCGGAACATTGTAGCCTTTTTTGTGACTAACAAATAGACAATGTTGAAGAAGCCAAGCAGTTCAACTCTAAGTCTGAATGAAACAGCTCATTAGTTTTTGTACTGAGTTTACAGTGGAAATATATAAAAGGTTATGATCATATTTATGATTAGTTTATTTACCCATTGTCATAGTTTAATCTCTTAGTTCAATTCTGTATAACACTACAATTCATTGTCTTTTCAGTTGTACTTCGATTAAACTGAGCAAGTTATCCTTTCATGCCTATTTGTCTATTATTATATGATATTTAGAGTGGCTCAATGCGTTTGTATACATATAATTTTAATTAGTTACTCCCAACATCGTTCAATTTTTACAAGTCACTTTTTTCACCAAATACAAGTTATTTATTTGTAAACTTCAGTTTCCCTTATCGTTCAAATGTTACTAAAAGAAGGCTTTTTTTATACCAACAACTTTTCCGGTCATATATTTAAGGGTCAATTTGCTTAATAATCATAGCAGCATCATATATGAAGAATATAGCCATGCATGAAAAGTTGTGTCAA
>NW_026615660.1:0-44500 GCF_000801105.2 Raphanus sativus
TTAGATGTGTTTCAAGTGTTTAAAGTGTTTGAATAAGAGAATCCAAGCTCAAAGTCTAGAAATGAGTATAGAGAATGCGAGAGTAGAGAGGAAATAGTTTAGTATCAAGTGCTTAATTGATTAATGAGAGAGTTTACAATATATATAGGAGAGAGTAAAAGCTAGTTTAAATACAAAATGAGTGCTTAGACTAGTTCACTATTCTAAGGGAGGAGCGCATTCTGAAATGCTTGGCCAGGTTCACTCCGCGTCTCCAGCTTGTGCCAGTCTCTCCGCAGCATAGTGACCTTATCCAGCATAGTAACCTCATCCACAAACGGTCACAAGACCAGCTTCTTCCTTAAACCTTCTTCTGATCTAAAGTGTCTCGCTAACTTGCTTCACACTTCTCACCCATTTACTTACCTCAGTAACTTTCCCTTTCACCATGGTAACATAAAGTACTGCCACAGTAAACTTTTCCCAACTTATGAAATGTGGTGAAAGGTAAGTTATGAGGATCTTGGTTGAGATGATCCGTACGGATCCGTACTGTCCGTACTGTACGGATCACTCACCAACACTTAACCCCATTTTACTCCTCATCCTCTCAAGCTCAACTCTCCAATCCTCTAAGTAAACACCTCAACTTAACACTCCCCCTCAAGCTTGACCATGTGGAACAAGTCAAGCTTGGAATGCTGTTCAATCTCCCTCATTAAAAACTCAACAAGGAAAACCCATTGGGACAAAACCTTGAAGAGGAAAAAGAGTAGAGACATCCCAGCAGGGGAGCATTTAGTTGTTACCTCTCAGATCAATGAGGCCCAGCCTAATGTGGATGGACTCCATTGTCTTCTGCCTTGCCGCCTTTGTGAACACATCAGCTAACTGATCTTCACTCCTTGTATAACATGGTAACACCACTCCAAGTACAATCATCTGCCTAACCTTGTGACAGTCCACCTCAATGTGTTTAGTCCTCTCGTGGAACACACTGTTGGAGGCTATGTGAATGGCAGCTTGATTGTCACAATGCATGACCATAGGTGTGGCTTGATCAACCTCCAAATGCTTCAGGATTCCTTTGATCCACACCAACTCGTTAGTAAGCTTGAGCATTGCACGGTACTCAGCTTCAGCACTAGAGCAAGACACCACTTTCTGCTTCTTGCTCTTCCATGTAACCAGATTGCCTCCAATGAACGTGCAATAGCCGGTTGTTGATCTTCTATCAGCTCTATCACCTGCCCAATCCGCATCACAATATCCCACAGCTTCAGTACTCTTGTTACAACCCATCCAGATACCTAGACTCCTGGTTCCATTCAGATACATCAGCAACCTTTCCACCATTCTCCAATGGTGCTCCTTGGGCACTTGCATATGCTGACTGACTTGGTTAACCGCAAAACATATATCTGGCCGAGTGATGGTCAGGTATATGAGCTTCCCCACCAGCTTCCTATACAGCTTTGGATCTTTGAACGGCTTGCTATCTTCAATCTCCCCCTCACGTGGAACTTTGTACCCATCCTCCATAGGCATCTTGGCTGTCTTCCCTTCATCTACACCTGCATCTTTCAAAAGATCAAGTGTATACTTCCTCTGAGATATGAACAAACCTTCCTTGGATCTACACAACTCAATTCCAAGGAAGTATTTCATTTCTCCCAAATCTTTAATCTCGAACACTGACTTTAGGAAAGCCTTAGTCTCTTGAATCCCTGTCTTATCAGAACCAGTAATAATTATATCATCAACATAGACAAGGATACAGATGATACCTGAGGGTGTGGTGAGGGTGAAGAGCGTGTGATCAAGTTCACATTTCTTGAATCCTCTCCCATTCAAGGTGGTGCTTAGCTTGTGGTACCACGCTCTTGGAGATTGCTTAAGTCCATAATAGCTTTCTTGAGTCTCAACACATTCCCTTCTTAACCAAGTGTTCTAGACCCGGTGGTGGTAACATGTAGACCTCATCCTCAAGTTCTCCTTGCAAGAATGCATTCTTGACATCCATTTGCCAAAGATCCCACTCCAAGTTCACAGCAAGAGACAACACCACTCTAATAGTATGAAGCTTTGCAACTGGAGCAAACGTGTCTATGTAGTCTTCTCCATAGGTTTGAGTGAATCCTCTAGCTACCAACCGAGTCTTCCGTCTGTCAATCTTGCCATTAGGTAGATACTTGATGGTAAAGATCCACTTACAAGACACTGCCTTCTTTCCTTTTGGCAATGTGCTTTCATACCAGGTATCATTCTTTATCATTGCACCAGCTTCATCATTCACTGAGTCTCTCCACTCTTGAATCAACATGGCTTCCTCATAACTCCTCGGAACATAGCTCTCATCTAAGCTCACTGTGAAAGCTTGATGTTCTTCAGGAAAGCTTGCAAAAGAACACACAGCTTGAGATGGATGCTCAACCGCTTGAGCATTGTAATACACCCTTGTATTCACCCAGTTGGATGCATCTCTCTTTACCCTTGTGCTTCTTCTCAAAGTAGGCTGTGGAGATTGCTGCACTACTTCCTCCTCATTCCACTACTAGCCGCTTCTTCACTAGACTGACTTGCTTCAACTCCACCACTTGGTTGACTCTCTTCAGCTCCTGAACTAGAACTGGACATCTCAACACCTTGATCATGAGCACCAGAACTCTCCTCCGAACCAGAACTTCTTCTGCTCCACTCGGTTCTTCTCCCCCCTCATGATCAAGGTGTGGTGCCTCCTGATGATTCCCATCACCTTGATTGTTCCCTTTGGCCGGACCCTGATGATCCACATTGATTCCCATCCCTTCTAGGATAGTCCTCAGTACTGAAGCTCTATCACTGGTAAGATCCTTCAAATCTTCCTGGTTTTGCTCCTCATAGTACCCTCTTTCTTCTATGAACTTCACTTCCCTTGATACTAACACACGCCTTGTGTCAGGATCATAGCATTTGTAACCTTTCTGGCTAGTTGAATAGCCAATGAACATAGCCTTGACACTTCTTGCTTCAAGCTTGTTTCTCATCTCACTTGCAATCATCACATAACACAAGCAACCAAAGACCCGCATATACTCCAGATTAGGCTTGGACTGATTCAGTACCTCAAATGGGGACTTGCTTTGAAGCACCAAGGTTGGAGTTCTATTGATCAAGTAACAAGCCGTGGATACTGCATCACTCCAAAATCTCTTGGGAACCTTTGACTGGAGCATGATGGTTCTTGCCACTTCCATAAGGTGCCGGTTCTTTCTTTCAGCAACTCCATTTTGTTGTGGAGTGTAAGGGCAACTCGTCTGGTGCAATATACCATGCTGTGCTAGATGATGCTTGAATGCATGTCCAGTGTACTCTCCTCCATTATCTGACCTGAAGATTTTTATCTTGGCATTGTAATGGTTAGTCACATAGGATTGAAAACTTTTAAATGCATCAAGCACCCTATCTTTGGTTGGAATTAAAGTTAACCAGGTGTATTTGGATTTTTCATCAATGAAAGAGACATAATACTTGAAATTATCTCTAGACAAGCAAGGAGATGTCCAAACATCAGAATGAACAAGATCAAAACAAATTTTTATAAACCGTAGAAGAGTTTGGAAAAACAGTTTTACAATGCTTGCCTAAAATACAAGCTTCACAATCTTTGTTCTCAAAAGAAACACCTGGCAACATCAGTTTAAAAGCCTTATTATGAGGGTGTCCTAGTCTAGTATGCCACAATGCATTTTTACTTAGACTAGGAGCAGAAACAGAAGTAAATAAACAGCAACGATCAGAAATAGGAGCAAGATCTTCAAGCAAATATAAATCTCCTTTGGTCACTCCTTTTCCAATGAGCTTGCTACTCTCAATATCCTGAAACTTGACATCATTAGGGCTGAATATGACATTACAATTTAAATCAGTGGCACATTTCTTAACTGACAACAAGTTTGAGGTAAAGGTTGGCATATATAATGCCTTAGATTCCCTATCAAAGAGTTTAAGACTTCCTATCCCTTTGATAGGTATCTTTGCACCATCAGCAATCATCACATGACCAGTAGTAGGCATAATATTTTTTATTAAGCTTGTGTCACTGATCATGTGGTGAGTGCATCCGGAATCAATCACTAAAGGTCTAGTGATGATAGGCTTAGCAATGAGAGCAAGAATACTAGACGGTTTAAATGCATGCTCAATCTTAGCAATATTTGAACTACTAGAATGATTATGCATTACTCTTAAACTATCCAGCATCCTAGCATTTCTATCAATCTCAATGCCTTTATCTATCAACCTAGCACCAAAGGATGAGCCCTCAATGTTACCATTTTCCTTGAAGAGTTTGATCAAGGCATCAAGATCAGACTTCTTGAGATACTCTTGATCACTTGTCCCGCGATTGCTTGGTTCACCAGAGTAAGCAACCATGGACCTCTTTCATTAGTTTCCTTGCTGGTACTCGCACCACTGGATTTCTCAGCCTTGTATCCTTTCTTCTCACGATCTTTCATGAACTTTGCCGGCTTCAGATGAGGGTGGAGAATCCAGCACTGACTCTTCTTATGTCCATGCTTCTTGCAATGATCACAATCCCCATCAAACTTCTCATACTTCCCTTGAGTCGCCTTGTTTGCTTGTGGGACTTCCTCTTGCTCAACTTGTGCAGCTTGATTCACCAGTGCAAGCTCCCCTTTCTTCCCAAACAAACCAATGGTACCTTGCTCCTTTTGGATTCTTGCAACCACATTCTCAAGATCCGGCAAGTTGTCCTCTCTCAACAAGTGTTGGATTAGCCCTTGGTATGCTGGATTCAATGTGAGTAGAAGCCCGAACACCTTGTCTTGCTCTCTCCTCTTGTTAAGCTCATCCGCATCCACAGTACTTGGCCTCAACATCTCAAGTTCAGACCAGAGTGATCTAAACCTTCCCAAGTGTTTAGTAAACTCCATATCCTCTTGAACCAAGTGGTTCAATGCATGCTTAACCTCAAACACTCTGCTTAGGTTTGAGGTGTTTCCATACACCTTCTTTAAGGTGTCCCATAGCTCCTTAGCTGACTCGCAGTAGCTATATGCATCTAGGATAGCTGGATCGAGTGAGTTTTGAAGAACTGACAGCACTTGCATGTCTTCTTGTTCCCATTTCTCAAACGCATCTTGAGCAGCTTCTCCTTCATCACCTCCTTGAGTGATGAGCTTTGGAGCTTCACCTACAGTGATGTGCTTCCACAAGCCTTTCATTCCCACAGCAGTCTTCACCATCCGAGACCACACCAAGTAGTTGTTTCCCTTGAAACAAACCGCAACCTTCATCTTCATGCTTCCTCCACTATCCATGACAAAGACACTAACTTTTTAACACCAACGTCTTGAGCTTTTCACTAAGAGTTTCAACAAACACAAACAAGAGTCTTCTAAGCTTCCGCGAACCACCAAAGTATCCCCGAGAGTTTGAATCACCACAAAGTAACAATCTTTCTTCAAGGAACCAGCTTGAACCGCCAACAAACAAGTTTGAATGTTTAAATCTTGAACAAACCGCCAAAAACTAACAACGAATCTAGCTTGAGTCTTCACAGCTTCAACGAACCACAAAGAAACAAGCTTGAGCTCCGAAATCGCCAAGAACACCAAGAACACCAAGAACACCGAGAAGATCTTCAAAGCTTCAGCTTTGAATCTTCAAAGTTAACTCGCGAACCAAAGATCTTCTAACCTGGCTCTGATACCATAATATTTTTAGACATTTAGATGTGTTTCAAGTGTTTAAAGTGTTTGAATAAGAGAATCCAAGCTCAAAGTCTAGAAATGAGTATGAGAGAATGCGAGAGTAGAGAGGAAATAGTTTAGTATCAAAGTGCTTAGTTGATTAATGAGAGAGTTTACAATATATATAGGGAGAGAGTAAGCTAGGGTTTAATACAAATGAGTGGCTTAGACTAGTTCACTATTCTAAGGGAGGAGCGCATTTCTGAAATGCTTGGACCAGGTTCACTCCGCGTCTCCAGCTTGTGCCAGTCTGTCTCCGCAGCATAGTGACCTTATCCAGCATAGTAACCTCATCCACAAACGGTCACAAGACCAGCTTCTTCCTTAAACCTTCTTCTTGATCTAAAGTGTCTCGCTAACTTGCTTCACACTTCTCACCCATTTACTTACCTCAGTAACTTTCCCTTTCACCATGGTAACATAAAGTTACTGCCACAGTAACTTTTTCCCAACTTATGAAATGTGGTGAAAGGTTAAGTTATGAGGATCTTGGTTGAGATGATCCGTACGGATCCGTACTGTCCGTACTGTACGGATCACTCACCAACACTTAACCCCATTTTACTCCTCATCCTCTCAAGCTCAACTCTCCAATCCTCTAAGTAAACACCTCAACTTAACAAAGAAGATATCCCACTTTCTATCCAGATGATTCCAGATTAGCATGTTCAGACATATGTCATTATCTTCATGATTCTTATCAAACCAGGATGAACCACGATCTAAGAAGCTTTATTTGGAACCACTAATCAGTGGAGATAACCAGTAAGTTGAATAAATCTCATAAGTGTTGTGAGTAAGAAGATATCCCACCTTCTATCCAGATGATTCCAGATTAGCCTGTTCGGACATATGCCATTATCTTCATGATTCTTATCAAACCAGGATGAACCACGATCTAAGAAGCTTTATTTGGAACCACTAATCAGTGGAGAATAACCAGGAAGTTGAATAAATCTCATAGGAGTTGTGAGTAAGAAGATATCCCACTTTCTATCCAGATGATTCCAGATTAGCTTGTTTGACATATGGCAATTCTCTTCATGATTTTTATCAAACCAGGATGAACCACGATCTAAGAAGCTTTATTTGGAACCACTAATCAGTGGAGAATAACCAGGAAGTTGAATAAATCTCATAAGTTTTGTGAGCAAGAAAATATCCCACCTTCTGTCCAGTTGATTCCAGATTAGCCTGTTCGGACATATGCCATTATCTTCATGATTCTTATCAAACAGGATGAACCACGATCTAAGAAACTTTATTTGGAACCACTAATCAGTTGAGAATAACCAGGAAGTTGAAATAAATCTCATAGGAGTTGTGAGTAAGAAGATATCCCACTTTCTATCCAGATGATTCCAGATTAGCCTGTTCGGACATATGGCAATATCTTCATGATTCTTATCATACCAGGATGAACCACGATCTAAGAAGCTTTATTTGGAACCACTAATCAGTGGAGAATAACCAGGAAGTTGAATAAATCTCATAAGTGTTGTGAGCAAGAAGATATCCCATCTTCTATCCAGATGATTCCAGATTAGCATGTTCGGACATATGCCATTATCTTCATGATTCTTATCAAACCAGGATGAACCACGATCTTAGAAGCTTTATTTGGAACCACTAATCAGTGGAGAATAACCAGTAAGTTGAATAAATCTCATAGGTGTTGTGAGTAAGGAGATATCCCACCTTCTATCCAGATGATTCCAGATTAGCCTGTTCGGACATATGCCATTATCTTCATGATTCTTATCAAACAAGGATGAACCACGATCTAAGAATATTTATTTGGAACCACTAATCAGTGGAGAATAACCAGGAAGTTGAATAAATCTCATAGGAGTTGTGAGTAAGAAGATATCCCACTTTCTATCCAGATGATTCCAGATTAGCCTGTTCGGACATATGTCAATAGCTTCATGATTCTTATTAAACCAGGATGAACCACGATCTAAGAAGCTTTATTTGGAACCACTAATCAGTGGAGAATAACCAGGAAGTTGAAAAATCTCATAAGTGTTGTGAGCAAGAAGATATCCCACCTTCTATCCAGATGATTCCTAGATTAGCATGTTCGGACATTTGCCATTATCTTCATGATTCTTATCAAACCAGGATGAACCACGATCTAAGAAGCTTTATTTGGAACCACTAATCAGTGGAGAGTAACCAGTAAGTTGAATAAATCTCATAGGTGTTGTGAGTAAGGAGATATCCCCCCTTCTATCCAGATGATTCCAGATTAGCCTGTTCGGACATATGCCATTATCTTCATGATTCTTATCAAACCAGGATGAACCAATATGTAAAAAGCTTTATGGGAACCACTAATCAGTGGAGAATAACCAGGAAGTTGAATAAATCTCATAGGAGTTTGAGTAAGAAGATATCCACTTTCTATCCAAATGATTCCAGATTAGCCTGTTCGGACATATGGCAATATCTTCATGATTATTATCAAACCAGAATGAACCACGATCTAAGAAGCTTTATTTGGAACCACTAATCAGTGGAGAATAACCAGGAAGTTGAATAAATTCATAAGTGTTGTGAGTAAGAAGATTTCCCACCTTCTATCCAGATGATTCCAGATTAGCATGTTCAGACATATGCCATTATCTTCATGATTGTTATCAAACCAGGATGAACCTGGTGCGGCCTTGGATAGGAAGACCTCGTCCCAATCACACTTGAGGGATGATGGGTGGATCCTTGAGCCTGAGAAGCTCCAGTACGTTGGGTGATCTTCACAATAGAGCTATGGACTGCTCTAGAGTTGTTTTGCTGCTCCTGAGACACAGGTGCACCCTGCTTCATGTCTAGGATGTATCACGGAAGCTCACACTACCTACTGTGACAAAGAAACTTGCTCACCACGTGAACAATAAGGATAGGTCCCCAAAGGGACGTGTTTGAAAGCCAAAAGCTCTGGTTTTTATTAAAAGAATGCGTAAGTTACAATATGTGCAGCTTTTGGCTTATATAAAAGACATGTAGAAAACCCTAACTAGAAAATTCCTAATTTAATCTAAAAAAAGAAAACCAAAACCAAATCCTAATTCCAATTGGTTTATGAAAACCAAATCCTAATCCTAATTGGTTTACAAGAAATCAGAATAACACATAAACTAAGGAAATCAGCCAACTTGAACCAAGCTGGTTTATCTTTCCACTTCTTGGGCTTGAAAGGCCTATCTTCAGCAAGCAACTCCTTAGGCACGTCCATGACATGGCCCAGCTCGTCCTTGATGTCCTCCTGGTCCAGTTTGCACACAAATAGATCCTTCCTGATCCACTGAACAGTCTGCTCCATTGAACTCTGATGCAGAAGCAATCTTTGTCCAATCTCTAGGTGTTGCTTGCTAGCTGGACGTCTCTCAAGACTGATCTCATGTCTTCTATGCTGATTCAAAGCCTGATCAAGTATATCAAAGGCTGCAACAAGAGTAGCCTTTGTATTCTCTCTTTCCATTATATCTCGGATCATATCAGTGAAGCTTCTAAACAGCCCATTAGATTGTGTCTTCATCACCCTCCTAGATGGCTCATTTTTGATCTTTGAATCCTTCATGTTGAGGCTGATCATGGCTGCACCATCCCCTCCTCCTTTAAAAAGATTTGTCCTCAAATCCGAACCTTCTAAGATAAACACTTTCATATCCTGCTCATTGTACATTGCTCTGGCTGTAAAGATTCTTAGCACATTAAACATCTCAGAAAGTAATGCTGGCTCTTCATGACTGACTAAGAACCTTCTTCCACACTCTGGTGGACGTACCAATCCCATATGACCGAGAATAAGCAAGTTCTGGTCATCTCTCAGCACAACTTGATCCATAATCAAAGTGAATCGCCTGACATGTTTCTCCTGATCAGGAGGTCGTGTACAATGATCTACATACTCACTCTTGAGTCTAGGACCGTGCCTTGCCTCTCTTGGGTCACCCCTGGTCTTTCCACACACTCCCACAAGCCAACCCAAGCCAATAGGTAAAGCGAAGAACTCAATCTTAAACATCTCTGTTCTGGATACCCTTGCTTGAACCATTGATGGCGTGTGATACAAACTCTCCATAGACCTCTTATCAGCATGAATCACGTGTTGTCTTGGTCTAGGATGGTGAGGCCAAAGCTGCAAGTCTTTAAGTAGTTGATGCAATTCGGACTTGCTCTCTCTCATCTTGTCTTTGCTGCTGATTTGAGCTACACTATCCCCTCCTCCTTTAAAAGGATTTGACCTCAAATCCTGCTCTTTGAGGATGAATATTTCGTGCATACTCAGCTTGGTTGTTGGTCCTTGCACCAGAATGTTGGTATTGCTCTTAAACTCACATAGATTTCCTCCTGGTTCAAAGACAAAGTTTTGCAGATCCTTGACAAGCCTTAAGTGATCCATGAGACTGAATCTAACACAAACAAGAGGCCTAGTCAGTGAATATTCAGAAGCAAATCTAATGAATCCACCTTGTTCAATCAAAGTCTCAGATAACTTCTTATGAACTACAAGCGCCGCATCAAGGTTTCCTTCTTCTTTAGCCTTGGTTAGGTCAAGAATATGACCACTCAAAGCTACTGGTACGGGCTCCTCTTGCTGTAGTTGAATCATTGAATGTTCTCCTTGACAAGGAGTGTTTAGTACTGATTCAATCTCAGGCATCTTCTCTGATTTCCTCTCTGCCGTTTGTGAACATGGCTTAGAAGTTTGTTTTCCTGTTTTCCAGACTTTGTTTGTTGATAGCTCAGGAACTATCTGAATTTTATCTCTAGCCTCTGATGGAACCACAGACCAGCGTCCAAACTGATCCAAAGCAAGTAACTTTGTTTCCTTGGACTTTTCTAGGTCAGATCTCTCCCACCTTTGCTTGCTGCCACGTTCTCTCATGTTCTGATTGAAGATCTCAGCTGCTAGGTCATCCAGTTGCTGTTCACTAAAGATTAAGGTCTGGTTTGCTGCAACTCTCTTCCTTGTTGCTTGTTTAGCCTTATCTCCTTGCTTCTTATGAGAAGACATTGAAGATTGCTGGACTGATGATGGAATTCGTGTTCCTAGGTTGAAATCATCAAACCCTAAACCCCCAAGTGGCTCTGATAACACATGGTGCGGCCTTGGATAGGAAGACCTCGTCCCAATCACACTTGAGGGATGATGGGTGGATCCTTGAGCCTGAGAAGCTCCAGGACGTTGGGTGATCTTCACAATAGAGCTATGGACTGCTCTAGAGTTGTTTTGATGCTCCTGAGACACAGGTGCACCCTGCTTCATGTCTAGGATGTATCACGGAAGCTCACGCTACCTACTGTGACAAAGAAACTTGCTCACCACGTGAACAATAAGGATAGGTCCCCAAAGGGACGTGTTTGAAAGCCAAAAGCTCTGATTTTTATTAAAAGAATGCGTAAGTTACAATATGTGCAGCTTTTGGCTTATATAAAAGACATGTAGAAAACCCTAACTAGAAAATTCCTAATTTAATCTAAAAAAAGAAAACCAAAACCAAATCCTAATTCCAATTGGTTTATGAAAACCAAATCCTAATCCTAATTGGTTTACAAGAAATCAGAATAACACATAAACTAAGGAAATCAGCCAACTTGAACCAATCTGGTTTATCTTTCCACTTCTTGGGCTTGAAAGGCCTATCTTCAGCAAGCAACTCCTTAGGCACGTCCATGACATGGCCCAGCTCGTCCTTGATGTCCTCCTGGTCCAGTTTGCACACAAATAGATCCTTCCTGATCCACTGAACAGTCTGCTCCATTGAACTCTGATGCAGAAGCAATCTTTTATTGACACAAAGACATAATAAACAAGAGAAGAAGATCAGGTGACTTGAAGATTATGAGTTATCTGTGCAAGCTTGAAGAACAAGTATTAGGCGCCATGCAAGACTTGTGTCACAAGCTGTCAAGACTTACCCTAGCTTATCTTGGAAGGCAAGGGAAAGTTTAAACTCGCCAGAAGATGTCAAATAATCAAGAGGACCGTTGGAGAGTGTCATTGACACAAGAAGAATGATTTAAATAAGCAATGTCACATGATCCACTTAAGGAGTGAACCGTTGAGGACCTGTCACTATCCATGGATCAGACCACCTTAGTTTATTCTTATTCTTGTTGTCCTTACTCTCACTGATCTCTCTTTAAATATGTATGTTGTCACACTGAATAAAATTAAGGGAAAGAGTTCTCCTTTCAATCTCTCTCACTCGCCAACTCTCTCTCTCTCTCTCACTCTTTACTCTGTTCTTTACTCTGTTTCATACTCTGTTTCTCATATTTCTAACATGGTATCAGAGCTATAAGCTCCTGATTACCTTTCTCTTCCGCAACATCACTCTGTTTACTCATTCTCTACTGATTTTCTACTTCATTTTCTCTCTTTTCTCTTCAGATTTCTTTTATCCAGTGGATAATAAATCTGTGTTCTTGAGTGTTCTTGAGTGTTCTTGAGTGTTCTTGAATTTTTTCCTTCACTTTCTGAGTTGTGCTCACTCTACTCTGTCCCTATATTTATTTCTTGAGAGTTTATCTGTTCTGGACTTGATTCTTTTTCAGTTCTAGAATTTATTTCTCTCAAATCCAGCCTTGAAATTTCAAATATTTCTTGGCGCCAAGCTTGAAGGATGGAAAGCTACAACCATGTGAAGATTCCAGTTACACTTAAGGGACCAGGAAACTACATTACCTGGTCTAGGATGACCATGACAGCCCTTGGAGGAAGAGGACTTTGGCAGCATGTGACTTCAAGCTCAGCTCCAAAGCAAACCACCCAAGGAGAAGATGGCAAGGAGATTGTAGTGGTAGATGAAGGCAAATGGGCTCAGGAAGATCTCATGGTGCTGTCTATCTTGCATAGCTCTCTTGATGGTCCACTTATGGACACCTACTGTCACTGCACAACTCCAAAACAGTTGTGGGACACTTTGCAAAGGGTTTATGGCAACACTTCAAACCTCACCAGAATCTATGAAGTGAAGAGAGCCATCAACAACTTGCAGCAAGAAGAAGGAGACTTCACCAAGCATCTTGGGAAGTATAGTCAGCTATGGTCTGAGCTAGAGATGCTAAGACCAGGCACCAATGACCCTGAAGTGATTGAGGCTAGGCGTGAGCAAGATAAAGTCTTTGGACTACTTCTCACACTCAGCCCAAGTCTCACTGATGTGGTTAGGCACATACTAAGAGACAAGGAGCTCCCAAGCTATGATGAAGTGTGTGCTCAACTACAAAAGGAGATAGGCTCAGATGGACTCTTTGGGGGTGGAAAAGGAGAGTTATCTATGGTACACAAGGCTGAGAAGATGGAGAGTGTAGCAGCTAACAAGGCTTACTATAAACCAAGAGGAGGAGGAGATAAGGCAGTGTCTTGTGAGCACTGCAAGAAGAGTGGACACTCCAAGACCAACTGCTGGATTCTCCATCCTCATCTCAGGCCTACCTCAGCTAACAAATACAGCCAGGCCAGAGCACATGAAGCAAGAGCCCAAGAGCATCCAGCATCAAACTCCATGCGCATAGGAGATAATGGAAGAGCCTTGGTCTCTACAACACATACTGGTGGCTCCACCTCTCACGCCATGTCTCAGCCATCTCATGATGATGCATTCATCAGGAAGTCAGACATTGAGGCCTTAATCAAAGCTCTCAATGCAAACTCTGGTAACCAAAGTATTAATGCTTTAAATTCTATACACAATGCTTCTCATACTGCTAGGCCTTTAATCATTGATTCAGGAGCCTCTCATCATATGATTAGGGATGCTAGACTGATTAGTGATATTAAACCAGCTCTAGGCAGTGTTGTGATTGCAAATGGTGATAGAATTCCAATTGAGGGAGTAGGAAACCTGAACTTGTTTAATAAAGATTCTCAAGCTTTTTATATGCCTACTTTCACATCAAATTTGTTATCTGTTAAAAGAGTTACTAATGATTTGGATTGCAATGTTATTTTCAGTCCTAATGATGTTTGTTTCCAGGATATTAAGACCAGTAAGATGCTGGGAAAAGGTGTGAGCAAGGGAGAGCTTTACTTGCTTGAAGATACCAATCTATCAAATTTATCTACTGCTTTTAATTCTGTTTTAGCTAGCAATGTGTTATGGCATGCTAGATTAGGTCATCCTCACTCTAGAGCTTTAAGCTTAATGTTACCTAATTTGTCTTTTCAGAATGAATCTTGTGAGGCTTGTATTCTTGGCAAACATTGCAAATCTGTTTTTCCTCAATCTATGACTGTTTATGAGAATTGTTTTGATCTAGTGCATTCTGATGTGTGGACTGCCCCTTGTGCATCTAGAGAAAACCATAAATATTTTGTGACATTCATAGATGAGAAATCAAAGTACACTTGGCTCACTCTGATTAAAAGCAAAGATAGAGTTTTAGAAGCTTTTATTAACTTCCAAAACTATGTAACTAACCATTTCAACTCTAAGATCAAAATCTTTAGGTCTGATAATGGTGGGGAGTATACTAGCAATGCCTTTAAACAACACCTAGCAAAGCATGGCATTATTCATCAAACAAGCTGCCCATACACACCACAACAAAATGGAGTGGCTGAGAGGAAGAATAGGCATCTCATGGAGGTTGCAAGGAGCATGATGTTTCACACAAATGTTCCAAAGAGGTTTTGGGGAGATGCCGTGATCACAGCATGCTATCTGATCAACAGGATCCCCACCAAAGTCCTCAAGGATGTGTCTCCCTTTCAGGTATTAAACAAAATCACCCCTCCATTAGATCACTTGCGTGTGTTTGGTTGTGTGTGCTATGTCTTGACACCAGGAGAACAGAGAAATAAGCTGGAAGCCAAGAGTGTCAAGGGAATGTTCATAGGCTATACTCACACACAGAAAGGGTACAAGTGCTACATTCCAGATTCAAGAAGAGTTATGGTCTCAAGGGATGTCAAGTTTGTGGAATCAAAGGGGTACTATGATGAGAAGAGCTGGGAAAACCTTAGGGATCTCTCACAAGGACCATCTGATAGAGCAAACAACCTGAGAACCATTATGGAGAGTTTGGGAATCAGCCAACCTCAAAGTAGTGTGGCGCCAGTACCAGCACCATCACTATCTACACCAGCTGCTGAGCATGATGAGGAACCAGTACCAGTTATGGAGCCAGTCCATCTTGATCCTGAGGGAGGCAGTGAGCATGAATCAACACCAGAAAATGATTCAGCATCAACACATGATCAAGATGAAGCAGTACCAGATTCTGATGGTGATCAAAGTCAGGAAGAAGCAGTGGTAGAAGAGCAGATTCAACCACCATTGAGAAGAAGTACCAGAGTGAAGAGAGATCCATCAAATTGGACCAACACCAGAGTATACTTCAACAGCAATGCAGTGGCTCATCCTACTCAAGCAGTCTGCTCCTTGGCATACTTTCCAGAAGAACATGTGGCGTTTATCACCCACCTAGATGAAGCTTACATACCAAAGACCTATGAGGAAGCAATGGCACTGGATGAGTGGAGAGAATCAGTGGGAGATGAGATAGGAGCTATGATCAAGAATGATACATGGTTTGAAACTCAACTTCCAAAAGGCAAGAAGGCAGTAACAAGTCGCCTACTCTTCACTATCAAGTACAAAGCAAATGGACAACCAGAAAGGAAGAAGACAAGGCTGGTTGCAAGAGGGTACACTCAAGTGTATGGAGAAGACTATTTGGATACATTTGCACCAGTGGCTAAGCTTCACACCATAAGAGTTGTTCTCTCCTTGGCTGTTAACTTGGAATGGGATCTCTGGCAAATGGATGTCAAGAATGCATTTCTTCAAGGAGAATTAGAAGATGAAGTCTACATGAGACCACCACCAGGAATGGAAGACATGGTCAAACCAGGAAATGTACTTAGATTGAAGAAGGCAATCTATGGATTGAAGCAATCACCAAGAGCCTGGTATCACAAGCTTAGCACAACCCTTAATGGAAGAGGGTTTGTGAAATCAGAATCTGACCATACTCTCTTTACTCTCACCAGCAAGCAAGGCATTGTTGTAATCCTCATCTATGTTGATGATATTATCATCACTGGCAGCAACAAGGAAGGTATAACTTCAACTAAAGCTTTTCTTAAATCCTCATTTGATATTAAAGATTTGGGAGAGCTTAAGTACTTCCTTGGGATAGAAATATGACGATCTAAAAGAGGGGCTTTTCTTATGCCAAAGGAAGTACACACTTGATCTTTTAAATGAGGCAGGAGAGCTTTGGTGCGGCCCTGGATAGGCTGTCTCTCCCTGGATCACTTGAAGGGGGCGTGGGTGGATGAAAGGTGATGGAGATGGTCTTCTCCTTAGAACTATGAGCTGCTCTAAAGATGTTTTGCTACTCCTGAGACACAGGTTCACCCTGCTTGGTGTCTGGATGAATCACAGAAGATCACTCTTCTTATTGTGATAAAAGTTGTTCACTAAGAACAATGATAAGAAAGTCTCCAAGGAGACAGTTGTTGAGCCAACAAAGCTTCAGTTTATTCAATCAATGGTTAATGTTTACATGGAGGCTCGTGGCTACATAAATAATAGAGAAGAAAACGAAATCCTAAGCTAAAGAAAACCCTAAACCAAAACCAAATCGGTTTAGTAAAAACCATATCCTAATCCTATTGCTAATTGGTTTATAAATCACCAAACTTAATTCGAATTGGTTTACACTTAATAAAATCATAAATAAACTTAAAATAAACCATCTTGGACGTGCCTTATCCTCTTGGGCCAATCATAATCCAAGCTGGCTTGTCTTTCCACTTTTTGGGCCGATAAAGGCCTTTTTCGAACAATTCTTGCTTGGGCTCGATCCATCTTGTTCCAGGTCCGACCAAGTTGCTTCTTATGCTCATTTGAATGATAAAGATCCTTCTCATGTTCCATTTCCAGCTCTGGTTCTTCATCTTCCATTTCCAACTCATTTCTCGCCCATGTCGGTTTGAACAGTGCATTTCTCGATCACACTGAATCACCCATTCCATTTCCTGTCCAACCAGCTTTCTTCCATCCATTTCTTGGTCAATCAGGTTGCATACTAGACGTCCATGTTGGTCCATAGTCATTCCTATCTTTATAAAGGCCTCAGCAAGGTCCATAGCCTTCTCTCGGTCCAATACCTCATGAATAAGGCCAATAAGCTGTCCAATGAGTCCATTAAGCTTTCCTATGACCCACTGCCTTTCAAGGACTTGCATTAGCTTCCAGGACATTAATTTGAAGCTTCTCCAGGTCGCACCATTCCCTCCTCCTTTAAAAAGATTTGTCCTCAAATCTTGTTCTTTAAAGATGAATGTACAGTCCAATCTCTGCTGCATTGTTTCTTCTTCGACCAGGGTGTTGTTAATGCCCTTGTGCACGTTTATCTCCCCTCCAGGCTCAAACACAAAGCTTTGTAAAGCCTTCACACGTTCTAGATGCTTCACTGGACAGTGCTTCTTACGAGCAACACATAGAGCAAGCAATTTCTGTTCCTTGTTTAGATCAGATCTCACAGCTTCTGATTGAGCTTCTCTCCACTGATACCCAGCACAAGTCTTGATCTTAAACTTCTGAGAATGTGATATAACCTTAGAGAAACCAGAAACTGACGTTGGTTCTTCCTGCTCATGCAATAACCCTTCCAAATCAAGCTTCACTGCTGCTGTTTTTTGGATCAGATTGTTGTTGATGCTTTGATGTAAACACAAGTTTCCTCCTGGTTCAAAAACAAGGTGTTGCAGCCCCATAACAAACCTCAGATGCTCCACTATGCTGGTCTTAAACCATACAATAGGTTTGGTCAGTAGATCACAAGAAAAAGATTCAATGATATCACCTTTTTCAACCACAGTTGTAATTGCAAATTCATGAGCTTTAGGTGATCCATTAAGCACTCCTTCTTCAGCTTGGTTTTGACCAGGCACGTGATCACATGTAACTGATGATATCTCCTCTTGTTTCAGATGATTATCCAAGTAATCTCCTTGACAAGGAGTGGCTGGTTCTTGTGCACTCTCAGGAACCTTTGTAACTGGTTTTGAGACTGGCTTAAGAGAAGTTTGTTTTGTGTTCTTGCTGATGATCTGTTGAGTAGACCAGGAACCAAACTTATCAACTAGTTGTTTGTCTCCTTCAGATGGTTGTATGGCAGGGGGTTTAATTGTATCATAATCTGGCCTCCTTTGCTGATCTTGTACTAAAGCATTGACTGCTTCTTGTATCTCTTGCCTGTTTACATCTTGGAATTGTTGGCTGTGCAAGTAACCAAATTGATCACTTTTCTTTTGATCTCCACGACCATAACAGACCTTTTTCTCATCTCTGGATGCTCTAGGGCGTGCCCTAACTGACCTTGATTGGCTCTGTAACCTTTCCAGATCAAGTTGACCATACCTCTTGGCTACAAACCTTTTCTTCATGACAGCCTTCATCTCAAACCAAGAAGAGACTTGAAACTCTCCAGTGTGTCTCCTATGGTTAGCAAGCTGATACCACCAATCAAGTGCATATCCAGATAATCCAGTAGTTGCTAGCTGAACTTGCCTCTCTGCTGTATACCCCTGACACTTAATAATTAAGTCCATCTTCTTTTCCCAACCTAGGTATGTATCTGGATCAAATTCTCCATAGAAGGATGGAATTGTGAGCTTTTCTTCATATCTAGCCATCAAAGATGCTTGTAAACTACTAAATTTCGTGCTCCTAGGTTAAAACTTCAAACCCTAACCTTCAAGTGGCTTCTTATGCTCATTTGAATGATAAAGATCCTTCTCATGTTCCATTTCCAGCTCTGGTTCTTCATCTTCCATTTCCAACTCATTTCTCGCCCATGTCGGTTTGAACAGTGCATTTCTCGATCACACTGAATCACCCATTCCATTTCCTGTCCAACCAGCTTTCTTCCATCCATTTCTTGGTCAATCAGGTTGCATACTAGACGTCCATGTTGGTCCATAGTCATTCCTATCTTTATAAAGGCCTCAGCAAGGTCCATAGCCTTCTCTCGGTCCAATACCTCATGAATAAGGCCAATAAGCTGTCCAATGAGTCCATTAAGCTTTCCTATGACCCACTGCCTTTCAAGGACTTGCATTAGCTTCCAGGACATTAATTTGAAGCTTCTCCAGGTCGCACCAAGCTTGGTGGAAGAGTAGCCAAGACACCACTTGAAGAGGGGTACAAGATATTGCGTGAGGGGGAGTTTGAAGATACACCATTTGGAGACTTCAAACTCTATAGAAGAATGGTGGGGAAGCTGATCTATCTCACCATCACAAGACCAGACATTTGCTTTGCTGTCAACCAAGTGAGCCAACATATGCAAGCACCAAAGGTTCACCATTGGAACATGGTGGAGAGGATCTTGAGATACCTAAGGGAGGCTCCTGGTCAAGGTGTTTGGATGGGTTGCAACAAGAGCACAGAGATTGTAGGGTATTGTGATGCAGATTGGGCTGGTGATAGAGTGGACAGAAGGTCTACTACTGGCTATTGCACCTTCATAGGAGGCAATTTGGTTACTTGGAAAAGCAAGAAGCAGAAGGTGGTATCATGTTCAAGTGCTGAGGCAGAATATAGATCCATGAGGAAGCTGACCAGTGAGCTTATTTGGATCAGGAACCTGCTGAAAGACTTTGGCATTGAAACTGTAAGAATTAAAGATTAAGAGTGAAGATTGATGAGAATGAGTAACTAAGAGAGTGAGGTTGAGAGAATCCGAGAGAGAGTTTAGTGAAGTGGTTTCATTGTTTCTATTCACTTAACTTCAAATGGTTCACATACAACATAGATATATCGACATTCTGAGCATAAGAGAACAAAGGAGAAAAGCATAAACAAATGAGAGAGAGAGAGAGTCGCCTGGTCTTGGATAGCGACCTCTCATGAACGGCTCCAAGGCAAGAGTGAAAACATTATTAAACTCTTGCCGACATCCTCCTTCTTGTCTTTACTCTCCAACGTCTCTCTCTTCTTTCAAACACATCAGAGGCGACTTGGGAAGGATCTTCTTGCTGTTCAAGTCTCGTTTACAAGTTGTAGTGTTGCCTTGTCTCACAAGTTGTACGGCCATACTTGTGTTCCAAGGTAACACCACTTCCTTGTATCATTTGAATCTCTTCTTCTCCTCTGATTACTCTTATGCTTCTACGCTTCATCTCAACACTCCCCCTCAAGCTTGACCATGTGAAACAAGTCAAGCTTGGAAGTCATGAAGCATTCCCTCATTAAAACCTTAGCATGGTAAAACCTCATGGGACAAAAACCACGCCAAGGAAAAAGAGTAGAACACTTCATGAAGGAGAGAATCAGTGAGATGATATGTCTATGAGTCCAAGCTTTGAATGGATGAACTCACAGACCTTTCGGCTTGCAGCTTTGGTGAAGATGTCTGCCAGTTGCTCTTCACTTCTGGTGTAACATGGCAGTATGATGCGTTGCTCCACTGCTTGTCTGACTTTATGGCAATCAACTTCAATGTGTTTGGTTCTTTCATGGAACACATTGTTGGAGGCTATATGGATGGCTGCCTGGTTATCACAATGCATTGTGATGGGATCTTTGCTTTCAATTCCCAAATCCCTTAGCAGGTTCTTCATCCAGATTAACTCACTGGTGAGTTTCCTCATTGCTCTATACTCAGCTTCTGCACTAGAGCATGAGACTATCTTCTGCTTCTTGCTCTTCCAAGTGACTAAGTTGCCTCCTATGAAGGTACAATATCCAGTAGTAGACCTCCTGTCCACTCTGTCTCCAGCCCAATCTGCATCACAATACCCCACTATCTCAGTGCTCTTGTTACACCCTAGCCATACTCCTTGTCCTGGTGCCTCTCTTAGGTATCTCAGAATCCTTTCCACCATGTTCCAATGGTGCATCTTTGGCGCTTGCATGTGCTGACTGACTTGGTTCACAGCAAAGCATACATCCGGTCTTGTAATGGTTAGATAGATGAGCTTTCCCACCATTTTCCTATAGTTCCTGACATCTCCATATGGCTTATCTTCTATCTCCCCCTCACGCATCACATTGTATCCTTCTTCTAGTGGTGTTTTAGCAGCTCTACTGTCAAGATCACCAGCTTGTTTTAACAGATCCAAAGTGTATTTTCTTTGAGATAGGAACAGCCCTTCCTTAGATCTGCAAATCTCAATCCCTAGGAAGTACTTGAGCTCTCCCAAGTCCTTGATGTCGAATGTTGCTTTAAGAAATGCTTTGGTTGAGCTGATCCCTTCTTTGTTACTGCCTGTGATGATTATATCATCTACATAGATGAGTATAACAATGATCCCTTGCTTGCTGGTCAGAGTGAACAAGGTGTGATCAGCCTCAGATTTTACAAAGCCCCTTCCATTCAGTGTTGAGCTCAGCTTGTGATACCAGGCTCTTGGGGATTGCTTCAGCCCATATATTGCTTTCCTCAGTCTCAAAACATTGCCAGGTTTGACCATGCTTTCCATTCCAGGTGGTGGGCGCATGTATACTTCATCTTCTAGTTCTCCTTGTAAGAATGCATTCTTGACATCCATTTGCCAAAGATCCCATTCCAAATTCACAGCAAGGGAGAGCACAACCCTTATGGTGTGTAACTTTGCTACTGGAGCAAACGTTTCTAGATAATCCTCACCATACACTTGGGTGTAGCCTCTTGCTACTAGCCTGGTCTTCTTCCTTTCAGGTTTCCCATTAGCTAGATACTTGATTGTGAACAGAAGCATGCTGGTCACTGCCTTCTTGCCTTTGGGAAGCTCACTCTCAAAATAGGTTCCATTCTTTTCCATAGCCCCCATCTCATCCTCCACAGACTTGTTGAGATGGAGTGTCAATAATATAAAAGGAGGAGAGGAGAAAGAGTTTGAGTTGAGTTGAGGAAGTCACTATTACAGTAAAAATATAATTACTGTGGTAACAAAGTTAGTTACCATAGTAAGGAGGTAAATCGAGAAGAGGAGAGCATAAGTGAGCCAAACACTCTACACCATAAGGAAGGTTTGGTGTGTGAGCTAGTGACCGTTTGAGGATAGAATGGGCGCGCATTGACAGGCTGTAAAGACAAAGGGATCTGGTCAAGATGCCTTTGGCATCAAGCGTGTGAAGCATATGGTCCATGAGTTCAAAATAGGCGCCACTCCTCTCCTTGACTCTACATGCTTTGAATAGTGATTAGACCACTTAACCTTGTCGCAAACCCTTCTCTCATCTCCCTATATATATTGTAAACTCTCTTTGATTAATGTTAAGCAATTCTTGAGTCTCTTTCTCTCTTAGTCTCGAGTTTACTATACACTATTACATCTGGAAATTTATTTCACCAATCTCTGATTCTCTTAGTCTCTTAATCTCTCTTAACCCTTCATAACTACTCAGATTACTAAAAATAATATGGTATCAGAGCCAGGTTGAAGACAATCTGAGTTCGAGAAGACTCTTTGGTGATTCCTAGTGAAGATCCAAAGAGAGGTTTGTGTTCTTGGTGTGTTCTTGCGGTTACTTGTTAAACACTTTTAGTTTCTTTGGTGATTCCTTAGTGAAGATCCAAAGAAAGGTAGTGTTTTTAGTCAGATTCGCGGATAGACTCTAAGATCTTTGAGCTCTTTGGTGATTCCTTAGTGAAGATCCAAAGAGAAACTAGTGTTCTTGTGTTGTGTTCTTGCGGGTAACTTGAAAGCTTGTTCATTTCTCTCTTGTGTGGAGTTGTGAGTACAAGTCTGGGATTGTTGAGTATTGTTTCAGGTGATTACAAGCTCAGGAAGTATTAGTTGAAGTCTAAAGGTGTCGACTTTCAAGATGGAAGGTGGTGGATACAACAATATGAAGGTTGCGGTTTGCTTCAAGGGAAGCAACTACTTGGTGTGGTCTCGGATGGTGAGAACCACAGTTGGATGCAAGGGTCTCTGGAAGCACATCATACCAGGAGATCCCCCAAAGCTTCTTACTCAAGGAAAAGAGGGAGAAGAAACCTCAAGTGATGCGCTTGAGAAGTGGGAACAAGAAGACATGTTGGTGATGTCAGTTCTCCATGCATCACTTGAGCCAGCTATACTGGAAGCATATAGCTACTGTGAAACAGCCAAGGAGCTGTGGGATACCCTGAAGAAGGTGTATGGCAACACATCAAACCTAAGCCGAGTGTTTGAGATCAAGCAAGCTATCAATCTGCTTGTACAAGAGGATATGGAGTTCACTAAACACTTGGGAAGGTTCAGATCACTCTGGTCCGAGCTGGAAATGTTGAGACCAAGTACTCTAGATGCTGATGAGCTCAACAAGAGAAGAGAGCAAGACAAGGTCTTTGGTTTGCTTCTTACTCTGAACCCGGCATACAATGGTCTGATACTGAAGTTGCTAAGAGAAGATGATCTGCCAGACCTTGAGGAAGTGTGTTCCCGGATTCAAAAAGAGCAAGGCTCTATTGGACTATTTGGGAAGAAGGGAGAGATGTCACTTGCTAACCAAGCGAGTCAAGATGAACCAGGAGAGGGTTACCAAGCTAACAAGGCAGTACAAGGGAAGTATGAGAAGTTCAATGGCAATTGTGATCACTGTAAGAAGCATGGGCATAAGAAGAGTAGCTGCTGGATACTCCATCCGCACTTGAAGCCAGCTAAGTTCATGAAGGACAAGGAAGCAAGGGCTCACATGTCCGAGAGCTCAAGTGGAGGATCGAGTGGAGCTGGTACTAGCAAGGGTAAGGAAGTGGCTATGCAGGATACTGGTGGTGATGGCAAGTCCCTGGTGGCCTATTCTGGTGCTCCTACTATCCGCAGCAACCCTTGTGATGATTACATCAAGAAATCCGACCTTGATGCAATCATAAAACACTTCAAGGATCATGGTAACTTTGGTAATGACTTTGGTTATTCTCTTGGTGCTAGGATGGTAGATAATCCTGTGGAAATGAGTAGCATTGATAGCATTGTTTCTAGTATTGCTAGTCTTGCTAGGACTGATCATACTCATTATTTCAAGCCTTCTAGCATCCTTGCTCATATTGCTAAATCTTGTGCATCAAAGCCATTGATAGTTGATTCTGGTGCATCTCATCACATGATAAGTGACACTAAGTTGATTAAGAACATTCTCCCTCATTCTGGTCATGTGATGATTGCTAATGGTGATAGGATTCCTATTAAAGGAATAGGAAGTCTCAAGCTGTTTGATAAAGAGTCTCAAGCTCTTTATATGCCTGATTTTGCTTCAAATCTTTTATCTGTTAAGAGATGTGCTACTGATTTGCAATGTAATGTTATCTTTAGTCCTGATGATGTGAAGTTTCAGGATATTAAAAGCAGCAAGATGATTGGGAAAGGAGTAACCAAGGGTGACTTGTATTTGCTTGAAGATCTTGCTCCTGTTTCAAATTATAGCTGCTCGTTTACTACTATTTCTGCTTCTGGTTTGAGTAAAAATGCATTGTGGCATGCTAGACTAGGACACCCTCATAATAAGGCTTTTAAACTGATGTTGCCAGGTGTTTCTTTTGAGAATAATGATTGTGAAGCTTGTATTTTAGGCAAGCATTGTAAAACTGTCTTTCCAAACTCTTCTACTGTTTATGAGAAATGTTTTGATCTTATTCATTCTGATGTTTGGACTGCTCCTTGCTTGTCTAGAGAATCTCATAAGTATTATGTCTCTTTTATTGATGAAAAATCCAAATACACCTGGCTAACACTCATTCCAACCAAAGATAGGGTGCTTGATGCATTTAAAAATTTTCAAGCTTATGTAACTAACCAATATCATGCCAAGATTAAGATTTTCAGGTCTGATAATGGAGGAGAGTACACTGGCAATGCATTCAAGCAACACCTATCCACTCATGGAATCTTGCATCAAACAAGTTGTACCTATACACCACAACAGAATGGTGTAGCTGAAAGGAAGAATAGACATCTCATGGAGGTGGCAAGGACACTGATGCTCCAGTCTAAAGTGCCTAAGAGGTTTTGGAGTGATGCTGTGACTACAGCATGCTATCTGATCAACCGAACTCCTACACTGGTCTTGAAAGGGCAGGCTCCATTTGAGGTATTAAACCAATACAAACCTACCTTGGAGCATATGAGAGTGTTTGGATGTTTGTGCTATGTGATGGTGCCTAGTGAAATGAGGAACAAGCTAGAAGCTAGAAGTGTGAAGGCAATGTTTGTAGGATATTCATCCTCACAAAAGGGTTACAAATGCTATGATCCTGACACAAGAAGAGTGTTAGTATCAAGAGAAGTGAAGTTTATAGAAGAAAGGGGTTACTATGAGGAGCAGAATCAGGAAGATTTGAAGGATCTTACCTCAGATAGAGCTTCTACATTGAGAACCATCTTAGAGGGTCTTGGAATCCACATGTCCCAAGATCAGCCTCGGGCATCAACAACAAGAACACCACCAAGAGATCAAGCAGTGGGTCAAACAACTTCCAACCTTGATCATGAGGGGGGAGAGAGTTCAAGTGGTTCAAGTGCAAGTGGTTCAAGTGGAGATGAGAGCTCGGGTGGTTCTCATGACCAAGGTGTGGAAGCTAGTACTGGAACTGAAGAGAGTCAGCCAGTAACTAGTGAAGAGAGTGGTGAAGCATCTGGTGAGAGTATACAAGACAGTGTACAAGAACAAGAGCAACAAGAGCAAGCCGAGCCAGTATCACAAGATGTCTCACCACCAGCCTTGAGGAGGAGTACAAGGGTCAAGAGGGATGCTTCCAACTGGGTAAACACGAGAGTGTACTACAATGCCCAGGCTGTGGAGCATCCTTCTCAGGCTGTGTGCTCCTTTGCTCAATATCCAGAAGAGCATTGTGCTTTTCAAGTCAGCTTGGATGAAAGTTATGTTCCAAGAAGCTATGAAGAAGCAATGCTTATACAAGAATGGAGAGACTCAGTCAATGCTGAAGCAGATGCTATGATCAAGAATGATACATGGTATGAGAGTGCTTTACCAAAAGGCAAGAGGGCTGTGTCTAGTAGATGGATCTTTACTATTAAGTATCTTCCAAATGGGAAGATAGATAGGCGCAAGACAAGACTGGTGGCAAGAGGGTTCACTCAAACATATGGAGAAGACTACATTGATACATTTGCACCAGTGGCCAAGCTTCACACCATCCGAGTAGTCTTATCATTGGCAGTGAACCTTGAGTGGGATCTTTGGCAAATGGATGTCAAGAATGCTTTTCTACAAGGAGAACTAGAGGATGAAGTGTATATGCTGCCACCACCTGGTCTTGAGCATCTAGTGAAGAAGGGAAATGTCTTGAGACTAAAGAAAGCAATCTATGGTCTCAAGCAATCTCCTAGAGCTTGGTACCACAAATTGAGCACAACCTTGAATGGTAGAGGCTTCAGAAAGTCAGAACTTGATCATACTCTCTTCACATTGGTTACACCCTCAGGTATCATTGTAATCCTTGTGTATGTAGATGATATTATCATTACTGGTTCTGATAAAACAGGTATCAAGGCAACTAAGGAGTTTCTCAAATCTGTTTTTGACATTAAAGACTTAGGAGAGATGAAGTACTTCCTTGGTATTGAGTTGTGTAGAGCCAAGGAAGGATTATTTATCTCTCAAAGGAAATATACACTTGATCTTTTGAAAGATGCAGGTGCATATGGAGGCAAGGTGGCTAAGATGCCTATGGAGGATGGGTACAAGGTTCCACGTGAGGGGGAGATTGAAGATAGCAAGCTCTTCCATGATCCAAAGCTTTATAGAAAGCTTGTTGGTAAGTTAATCTATTTGACAATCACTCGACCTGATATATGTTTTGCTGTGAATCAGGTAAGCCAGCATATGCAAGCTCCAAAGGAGCATCACTGGCGCATGGTGGAAAGACTATTGATGTATCTGAATGGTACACAAGGTCTTGGAGTTTGGATGGGCTGCAACAAGAGTACAGAAGTGGTGGGCTATTGTGATGCTGATTGGGCAGGAGATAGAGCTGATAGAAGATCAACCACTGGCTACTGTACTTTCATTGGTGGAAACTTGGTTACTTGGAAGAGTAAGAAGCAGAAGGTTGTCTCATGTTCTAGTGCTGAAGCCGAGTACAGAGCTATGCTGAAGCTAACCAATGAGCTTGTGTGGATCAAGGGAATTCTGAAGCACTTAGAGATTGATCAAGCTACACCAATGACTATGCACTGTGATAACCAAGCAGCTATTCACATTGCATCCAACTCAGTGTTCCATGAGAGGACCAAGCACATAGAAGTTGATTGCCACAAGGTCAGACAGATGATTGTGCTTGGAGTGATCTTACCATGTTACACTAGAAGTGAAGATCAGTTGGCTGATGTGTTCACTAAGGCTGCGAGGCAGAAGACAATGGAGTCCATCCATATCAGGTTGGGCCTCATTGATTTGAGCAAGAGGAGCTGATCCCCTTAGCTATGAGGTCTTCACTCTTTTTCCCTCATCAAGGTTTTGTCCCAATGGGTTTTCCTTGGTGAGGTTTTTAATGAGGAAGATCTCATGGCTTTCCAAGCTTGACTTGTTCCATATGGTCAAGCTTGAGGGGGAGTGTTGAGATGGAGTGTCAATAATATAAAAGGAGGAGAGGAGAAAGAGTTTGAGTTGAGTTGAGGAAGTCACTATTACAGTAAAAATATAATTACTGTGGTAACAAAGTTAGTTACCATAGTAAGGAGGTAAATCGAGAAGAGGAGAGCATAAGTGAGCCAAACACTCTACACCATAAGGAAGGTTTGGTGTGTGAGCTAGTGACCGTTTGAGGATAGAATGGGCGCGCATTGACAGGCTGTAAAGACAAAGGGATCTGGTCAAGATGCCTTTGGCATCAAGCGTGTGAAGCATATGGTCCATGAGTTCAAAATAGGCGCCACTCCTCTCCTTGACTCTACATGCTTTGAATAGTGATTAGACCACTTAACCTTGTCGCAAACCCTTCTCTCATCTCCCTATATATATTGTAAACTCTCTTTGATTAATGTTAAGCAATTCTTGAGTCTCTTTCTCTCTTAGTCTCGAGTTTACTATACACTATTACATCTGGAAATTTATTTCACCAATCTCTGATTCTCTTAGTCTCTTAATCTCTCTCAACCCTTCATAACTACTCAGATTACTAAAAATAATAAGACTCTCTCCATTCATCTATCTCCATGGCTTCTTTATAGCTTCTCGGAATGAATTCTTGATCCACATTTGCCATAAAGACTTGGTGGTTCTCAGGAAACTGAGCTAGAGAGCATGTAGCTTGGATGGGATGAGCCACGGCTTGTGAGTTGAAATACACTCTTGTATTCACCCAATCTGTTGGAGGACGCCTGATCCTCTCACTTCTTCTTGGTGGTTGAGCTTGAGCTGGTTCTTCTAGTATTGTAGCCTCATCATCCGTCTGATCTCTGCTACCCACTGATCCTTCTGGTTGCTCTGCTTGATCATGAGAAACTGAGCTTTGTGGTTGTATCTCAGTTATCTTCCCCCCCTCAGGATCAAGAGGAGCATCCGCAGTAGCTTCATTACTAGGACCCTCCTGGTCTCTATTGCTTGTGGAACCCTCCTGATGAGAGCTTGACTCAGCTGTTGTATTCCCTCCTGGTATACTGATGCCAATGCCCCTCATAACTCTTCTCAAGTTCTCGGCCCTATCTGATGCTGATTGAGACAAGTCTTTTACTTCATCCCAACTCTTTTCTGCATAGTAGCCTTTGGACTCAACAAACCTCACATCCCTGGATACTAGAACCCTCTTGGTATCTGGCACATAGCACTTATATCCTTTTTGGTGAGGAGAGTAGCCTATAAACATGGCTCTGGTGCTCTTTGGTTCCAGCTTGTTTCTTTGTTGTCCTGGAATCAAAACAAAGCACACACACCCAAATACCCGAAGGTGATCTATAGATGGACGATATTTGTTTAATACCTCATGTGGTGACTGATCTTGCAAGATTTTGGTTGGTATCTTGTTGATCAGGTAGCATGCTGTCATCACTGCATCGCCCCAAAACCTCTTGGGCACATTCATGTGGAACATCATACTCCTAGCAACCTCCATAAGGTGCCTATTCATTCTCTCAGCCACTCCATTTTGTTGTGGAGTGTATGGACAGCTTGTTTGATGGATCACTCCATGCTTGGATAGGTGTTGTTTAAATGCGGTGCTTGTGTATTCCCCACCATTATCTGATCTCAAAATTTTTATCTTGGCATTGTAATGGTTAGACACATAATTTTGAAAATTTATAAACGCATCTAACACCCTATCCTTTGATTGAAGCAAGGTGATCCAAGTATATACTTGGTTTTCTCATCTATGAATGTCACAAAATATTTATGAAACTCCCTAGATGCGCATGGTGCAGTCCAAACATCAGAGTGAATTAAATCAAAGGCACATTCATAGATAGTACTCGATTTAGGGAACACAGTTTTACAATGCTTTCCTAAGATACAAGCTTCACAATCTTTTTGAAAAGAAATACTAGGCAACATGATGTTCAAGGCACGAGAGTGAGGATGACCTAATCTAGCATGCCACATTACATCTTTAGGGAAATTAAAACATGAATTTAAAGCAAGAGATAAATCGGAAGCAAGCTTAGTGTCTTCAAGCAAGTACAAGTCTCCCTTGGTTACACCTTTGCCAAGCAACCTACTAGTTTCAATATCCTGAAACAAAACATCATTAGGAGTGAAGGTAACATGGCAATTTAAATCAGTGGCAACCCTTTTTACAGATAACAAGTTGGAAGTGAAACTAGGCATATAAAAGGCTTTAGAGTCTTTTTCAAATATCCTAAGATCACCCACCCCTTTAATAGGAACCAACTCTCCATTAGCTACACACACATTTCCTAGGGCAGGAACAATATTTTTAATCAACCCTAGATCACTTATCATATGATGACTAGCCCCTGAATCAATCACTAAAGGTTTGTTCATTTTAGAGCTAGTAATCGCATTCAAGGAATAGTCAATATTAGTAGCATGTAAAGAGGTACCAAAGATGTTACCAGAGTGGTCCTTGAGGGCCCTGATGAGAGCCTCAATGTCAGATCTCTTGATGGTATCATCAGGAGTGATTCTCAAGGTACTGGAGTTGCTTGATACAAGCGCTTTGCCTTCACCAGCTGGATTGGTGTTTGAGGTGCTTGGTTCACCCATCTCACCAGAGTAGTTGGCTCTTGCATCATTGTGAGGAGTCCTGAACTTCATTGGCTTGAGGTGAGGGTGGAGGATCCAGCACTTGTCCTTGCCATGCCCTTTCTTCTTGCAATGGTCACAAACCCACACTTTCTTGTCCTCCGGCTTATACTGACCCTTGTTTGCTGTGCCTTCAGCTTGGTTCACCAACACAAGCTCTCCTTTGCCTCCAAAGAGTCCCACCGACCCTTGTTCCTTCTGGATTTGAGAGCATACTTCTTCCAAGGTTGGTAGCTTCTCGGCCCTCAGCAAGTGTTTAATGAGGTCGTTGTAACCGGGGTTCATGGTGAGGAGCAAGGCAAACACCTTGTCTTCTTCTCTCCGGTCTTTAAGTATGCTTGGGTCCACAGTACATGGCCTCAGCATCTCCAACTCAGCCCACAAGGCTCGGAACTTGCCGAAATGCTGGTTGAAATCCATGTCTTCTTGGTGGAGTGAGCTAATGGCCCTCTTGACCTCAAACACTCTACTCAAGTTTGATATGTTGCCATACACCTTCTGAAGAGTGTTCCACAACTCTTTGGGAGTCTCACAGTAAGAGTAAGCTTCCAGGATTGGTGCGTCAAGGCTGCTTTGGATGATAGACAACACCAAGAGATCCTCCTGATCCCACTTGTCTTCGGTAGCAACCACAACTTCAGTACTGTCCCCTCCTTGGACAGTCTCTTTAGAGGGCTTGTCTTCTGTTATGTGAGAACAGAGACCTCTTCCTCCCAAGGCTGTTTTAACAAGCCTAGACCACAAGAGATAGTTTACACCAGTGAGTGTAACCGGAATGGAGACTTTGGATGACTTTTCCATTTTTGGCAAATTCTGGAGTGGTAAGTGAAGAACACTCAAGAACACAAAGAAATTTTGCTAAAAAAGGAAAGTTAAGAACAGAGATTATGCGGAAGTGAAAAAGAAATTAAGGTCTCAAGAGCAAGAGAGCTCTGATACCATGTAAGAATTAAAGATTAAGAGTGAAGATTGATGAGAATGAGTAACTAAGAGAGTGAGGTTGAGAGAATCCGAGAGAGAGTTTAGTGAAGTGGTTTCATTGTTTCTATTCACTTAACTTCAAATGGTTCACATACAACATAGATATATCGACATTCTGAGCATAAGAGAACAAAGGAGAAAAGCATAAACAAATGAGAGAGAGAGAGAGTCGCCTGGTCTTGGATAGCGACCTCTCATGAACGGCTCCAAGGCAAGAGTGAAAACATTATTAAACTCTTGCCGACATCCTCCTTCTTGTCTTTACTCTCCAACACGTCTCTCTCTTCTTTCAAACACATCAGAGGCGACTTGGGAAGGATCTTCTTGCTGTTCAAGTCTCGTTTACAAGTTGTAGTGTTGCCTTGTCTCACAAGTTGTACGGCCATACTTGTGTTCCAAGGTAACACCACTTCCTTGTATCATTTGAATCTCTTCTTCTCCTCTGATTACTCTTATGCTTCTACGCTTCATCTCAACAGAAACAACAACACCAATCACAATGCACTGTGATAACCAGGCTGCCATTCATATAGCTTCAAACTCAGTGTTTCATGAGAGGACAAAGCATATTGAAGTGGATTGCCACAAGGTTAGACAAGCAGTGGAGCAGAAGATTATCCTACCTTGCTACACTAGAAGTGAAGACCAACTGGCTGATATCTTCACCAAAGGAGCAAGCACTAAAGTCTGTGAGTTCATTCATCCAAGATTGGGGCTCATAGACTTGACCAGATCATGATCCCTTTAAGCCATGAAGCATCTACTCTTTTTCCTCTTGTGTGTTTTTGTCCCATTGGGTTTTTCACACAAAAGGTTTTAATGAGGGATGGCTTCATGGGCTCCAAGCTTCACCATACCTTATGGTAAAGCTTGAGGGGGAGTATTGACACAAAGACATAATAAACAAGAGAAGAAGATCAGGTGACTTGAAGATTATGAGTTATCTGTGCAAGCTTGAAGAACAAGTATTAGGCGCCATGCAAGACTTGTGTCACAAGCTGTCAAGACTTACCCTAGCTTATCTTGGAAGGCAAGGGAAAGTTTAAACTCGCCAGAAGATGTCAAATAATCAAGAGGACCGTTGGAGAGTGTCATTGACACAAGAAGAATGATTTAAATAAGCAATGTCACATGATCCACTTAAGGAGTGAACCGTTGAGGACCTGTCACTATCCATGGATCAGACCACCTTAGTTTATTCTTATTCTTGTTGTCCTTACTCTCACTGATCTCTCTTTAAATATGTATGTTGTCACACTGAATAAAATTAAGGGAAAGAGTTCTCCTTTCAATCTCTCTCACTCGCCAACTCTCTCTCTCTCTCTCTCACTCTTTACTCTGTTCTTTACTCTGTTTCATACTCTGTTTCTCATATTTCTAACATCTTTGTCCAATCTCTAGGTGTTGCTTGCTAGCTGGACGTCTCTCAAGACTGATCTCATGTCTTCTATGCTGATTCAAAGCCTGATCAAGTATATCAAAGGCTGCAACAAGAGTAGCCTTTGTATTCTCTCTTTCCATTATATCTCGGATCATATCAGTGAAGCTTCTAAACAGCCCATTAGATTGTGTCTTTATCACCCTCCTAGATGGCTCATTTTTGATCTTTGAATCCTTCATGTTGAGGCTGATCATGGCTGCACCAGAACCACGATCTAAGAAGCTTTATTTGGAACCACTAATCAGTGGAGAGTAACCCGTAAGTTAAATAAATCTCATAAGTGTTGTGAGTAAGGAGATATCCCACCTTCTATCCAGATGATTCCAGATTAGCCTGTTCGGACATATGCCATTATCTTCATGATTCTTATCAAACCAGGATGAACCATGATCTAAGAAGCTTTATTTAGAACCACTTTTCAGTGGAGAATAACCAGGAAGTTAAATAAATCTCATAGGAGTTGTGAGTAAGAAGATATTCCACTTTCTATCCAGATGATTCCAGATTAGCTTGTTTGGACATATGGCAATTTCTTCATGATTCTTATCAAACCAGGATGAACCACGATCTAAGAAGCTTTATTTGGAACCACTAATCAGTGGAGAATAACCAGGAAGTTGAATAAATCTCATAAGTTTTGTGAGCAAGAAGATATCCCACCTTCTGTCCAGATGATTCCAGATTAGCATGTTCGGACATATGCCATTATCTTCATGATTCTTATCAAAACAGGATGAACCACGATCTAAGAAGCTTTATTTGGAACCACTAATCAGTGGAGAATAACCAGGAAGTTGAATAAATCTCATAGGAGTTGTGAGTAAGAAGATATCCCACTTCCTATCCAGATGATTCCAGATTAGCCTGTTCGGACATATGGCAATATCTTCATGATTCTTATCATACCAGGATGAACCACGATCTAAGAAGCTTTATTTGGAACCACTAATCAGTGGAGAATAACCAGGAAGTTGAATAAATCTCATAAGTGTTGTGAGCAAGAAGATATCCCACCTTCTATCCAGATGATTCCAGATTAGCATGTTCGGACATATGCCATTATCTTCATGATTTTTATCAAACCAGGATGAACCACGATCTAAAAAGCTTTATTTGTACCACTAATCAGTGGAGAATAACCAGGAAGTTCAATAAATCTCATAGGAGTTGTGAGTAAGAAGACATCCCTCTTTCTATCCAGATGATTCCAGATTAGCCTGTTCGGACATATGGCAATATCTTCATGATTCTTATCAAACCAGGATGAACCACGATCTAAGAAGCTTTATATGGAACCACTAATCAGTGGAGAATAACCAGAAAGTTGAATAAATCTCATAAGTGTTGTGAGTAAGAAGATATCCCACCTTCTATCCAGATGATTCCAGATTAGCCTGTTCGGACATATGCCATTATCTTCATGATTCTTATCAAACCAGGATGAACCATGATCTAAGAAGCTTTATTTGGAACCACTTTTCAGTGGAGAATAACCAGGAAGTTAAATAAATCTCATAGGAGTTGTGAGTAAGAAGATATCCCACTTTCTATCCAGATGATTCCAGATTAGCTTGTTTGGACATATGGCAATATCTTCATGATTCTTATCAAACCAGGATGAACCTCGATCTAAGAAGCTTTATTTGGAACCACTAATCAGTGGAGAATAACCAGCAAGTTGAATAAATCTCATAAGTTTTGTGAGCAAGAAGATATCCCACCTTCTATCCAGATGATTCCAGATTAGCATGTTCAGACATATGCCATTATCTTCATGATTCTTATCAAACCAGGATGAACCTCGATCTAAGAAGCTTTATTTGGAACCACTAATCAGTGGAGAGTAACCAGTAAGTTGAATAAATCTCATAGGAGTTGTGAGTAAGAAGATATTCCACTTTCTATCCAGATGATTCCAGATTAGCATGTTCGGACATATGACGATATCTTCATGATTCTTATCAAACCAGGATGAATAGAAGCTTGATTGGGAACCACTAATCAGTGGAGAATAACCAGGAAGTTGAATAAATCTCATAGGAGTTGTGAGTAAGAAGATATCCCACCTTCTATCCAGATGATTCCAGATTAGCATGTTCAGACATATTAATACAATCCTAGGATGCTTCTCTGGATGGGAAAGGGATAGATCCTTGCAAGTAGAGAATCAGTGACTCAATCTTCTTCAAGGGGGGTGGATCGAATGGTGACACAAGAGGGGTGAATGAACTCTTGATACTCCTAAGTGATGATCTCGGATATGACACACCTTGATAATCACTCTTGTTGTTTTGCTAGATATGACTCACTAACAAAGACTCAAGAACACTCAGACTACAAAGAACTCGCAGCCGTCAAGAGAGAACAAGAGTTTAGAATAATAGATTGGATAACTTCATTAGGGTTGCGAGACACCTATATATAGAGAGAGTAAGGAACATACTCCTTAGTCTCGAAATGTATCAAATAATAAAACCATAGTCTAAATAAAAACATAGGATAATTTAATAAAACATAGTCTTGAACCGAGATCATCAAGTGAGTGATATGGAAGCAACATATGGCCTCGTTAAAAACCTATCTTTGGAAAACCCAGTGGGACAAAACCAAAGATAGGGAAAAAGAGCACACATATGTTACTTGCTCACTGTTGAGATGAAGCATCATGAGTAAAGAGAAACAAGATCAAGGATAAGAAGCAAAGGATCACGAGTACTTGTGACACAAGTCTGTCCGTACAGCTAACCTAGCTTGGAGCACAAGGGAGCATAGTTGGATATTCAAATAATGTGAAGACTTAAGAGAGGAGAAGAGGAGAAGAAGAAACTCGCCAAGTAAAAGAAATGGTTGGCGAGTTTGAAGAGAGTCACGGGTGAGAGTAAGGAGAGAGTGGTTCCCAACCGTTGGGACCTGTCCCTTTCACTCTGCTCACTCTGCTCCTCTCTGCTCACACTGCTCCCTCTGTCCATACGCCAGACTTGTTTAATATTGTTGCAAGCTCTTTGTTTATTACTATCCAGAGATTTGTCTCTCTTTAAATACTCCTTTGTATGCAACCATTTCAAGTTAAGTAAAAAAATGTCTTTCATTCTCTTTGTCTCTCAATCTCGTTACTCTCTCATCTCTCCACACTTCTAATCTTATCATTCTTTCATGGTATCAGAGCACTAAGCTCTTGAGACCTTTCACTTCCGCAACACATTCTCTGATTTCTATTTTTCTTTTCATCCGTGAGACATCTTGTTCTTGTTTTAGTTCTATTTTTGGCAAAGTTCTTGGTGTTCTTGAGGTGTTCTTCAAGTTCATCTCCAGATTTTACCAAAAATAGCAAAGTTTGCTCAAACTGTTCTTGAGAGTTCTGTTTTTCTTTCTTTTCAAAAACATCTTGTTAAACTATTCTTGAGCTGTTCTTATGGATTCCTCTGGTTCCTCTCATGAAAACTCAAGAATGGTGACTATTCCAGTTACTCTCAAAGGAGGTAACTACTTACACTGGGCGCGGCTAACCAAGACAGCTCTAGGAGGCAGAGGTCTCTGGGGAGTTGTTGAAGAAGGCTTAGACACCAAGAAGAAGACTATCCTAGGAGAGGATGGTAAGGAGGTGGTGGAAGCTGATGCGGATGCTGGGAACAAGAAGAGAGTTCAAGAGGATCTCCTGGTTCTGTCCATCCTTCAACACAGCCTGGAACCAACAATCTTGGAAGCCTATGACTACTGCGAGACTTCCAAAGATCTGTGGGACACACTCAAGAAGGTGTTTGGTAATGTCTCCAACATCAACCGTGTGTATGAAGTCAAGAGGGCTATCAATAACTTGTGTCAGGAGGATACTGAGTTTGATAAACATTTTGGGAAGTTCAGATCCCTTTGGGCAGAGCTGGAGATGTTGAGACCAGCAACCTTGGACCCTGATGTGTTGAATGAGAGAAGGGAACAAGACAAAGTCTTTGCTTTGCTGTTCACTCTCAACCCCGGGTATAATGACCTAATCAAACACATCCTGAGGGGAGTGAGTCTCCCATCCCTTGATGAAGTTTGTGCTCAGATTCAAAAGGAGAAGGGTTCCGTGGGGCTCTTTGGAGGAAAAGGAGCTCTTATCATTGCAAACCAAGCTAAAGAAGCAGAAGAGATGGGCGTGGCAAACAAGGGCTCTTACAAACCAGAAGAGAAGAAAGTGTGGGTGTGTGATCACTGCAAGAAGAAGGGCCACGGCAAGGACAAGTGCTGGATCCTCCACCCACATCTTAAGCCTCAGAAGTTCAGAACTCCATATGCTGATGCTAGAGCACATTTCTCTGGTGAGATGGGAGGTTCATCTACACCAAAGCAAGCAATGGTTCCTGGTGATGGAAAGGCCTTAACATTCAGTGGGAGTTCAGCCATGGGGACTGCTCAGGATGAGACTATTAGGAGGTCTGACCTTCAGGCTCTCATCAAAGTCCTCAAGGACAACTCTGGTAACACACTTGGTATCTCTCTTAATGCATCATTACAATCGCCTATTGCTTGTATTACTTCAACTCATGAAACTAGTTGTGTTAAGCCTCTTGTAATTGATTCAGGAGCTTCTCATCACATGATTAGTGATTCTAGGTTGATTAGTAATGTTAAACCTGCTCTAGGAAATGTGATGATTGCAAATGGGGATAAGATACCTATTAGAGGTGTTGGAACTCTTAAACTGTTTGAAAAAGATACTAGTGCCTTTTATATGCCATCCTTTGCATCTAATCTTTTATCTGTGAAAAAGGGTCACTAATGATTTAAATTGCAAAGTGATTTTTAGTCCTAACGAGGTTGTGTTTCAGGATATTGAGACTAGTAGGTTGCTTGGCAATGGTGTGAGCAAGGGAGACTTGTATCTTCTTGAAGACATCAAGCCGGCAGCTGATTTATCTACTGCTTTCATTTCAATTCCTGTTGACAATAATGTATTATGGCATGCTAGACTAGGTCATCCACACTCTAGGGCTCTGAACCTTTTATTGCCTAATGTTTCTTTTAAAAATGATGGCTGTGAAGCTTGTATTCTTGGCAAACATTGCAAGACTGTGTTTCCTAAGTCTTCCACGATTTATGAACACTGCTTTGATCTTATTCATTCTGATGTGTGGACTGCACCATGCATATCTAGGGAGAATCATAAGTATTTTGTCACCTTTATTGATCAAAAATCGAAATACACTTGGCTGACTATGATTCAAACCAAAGATAGGGTGCTAGATGCTTTCATAAATTTTCAAAACTATATAACTAACCAATTCAATGTTAAGATCAAAGTATTCAGGTCAGACAATGGAGGAGAATACACAAGCCATGCATTCAAAAATCACCTTGCCAAGCACGGCATCATCCATCAAACTAGTTGCCCTTATACACCACAACAAAATGGTGTAGCTGAGAGGAAGAATAGACATTTGATGGAAGTGGCAAGGTGCATGATGTTCTATACCAATGTGCCCAAACGTTTCTGGAGTGATGCAGTCATGACAGCATGTTATCTTATCAATAGAACCCCCACAAGAGTGCTAGATGACCTCACCCCATATGAGGTATTGAACAACAAGAAACCCTCCCTTGATCACTTGCGTGTCTTTGGGTGTTTGTGTTATGTGTTACAGCCAGGTATGCAGCGGAACAAACTAGAGGCCAGAAGCACTAAGGCTGTATTCATTGGCTACTCTACTACACAGAAGGGCTACAAATGCTATGATCCAAACATGAGGAGGGTTCATGTGTCAAGAGATGTCAAGTTTGTGGAATCAAGAGGGTTTTATGATGAGAAGAGTTGGGATGAGCTCAAGGACCTCTCTCAATCCTCCACTGATAGGGCAAACAATTTGAGAAGGATTATGGAGTCTCTTGGCATCCATATGCCTCAGCCGAGTCAACATCAGAGTGATGGAGCTGGTGGTTCTGAAAATGGGAGTACTGGAGCTGGAAATCAACCTCCAGTAGCTGTGAGTGAAGAGGTTACTCCGGCAAGTGAGGATTCCCATCCTAATCCTGAAGGGGGGAATCAAGAAACATCACCACACAGTGATCAGGTTCATGATCAGGATGGAAATGCAAATACACCAGCTGAGGAGCAACAAGTTGAGGAACACATGGAAGAGGAGCAGGTAGCTCAACCAATGCTTAGGAGAAGCACAAGGGAAAGAAGACCAGCCTCAGATTGGATAAATACAAGAGTGTATTTCAACAATCAAGCAGTAGCCCATCCAACCCAAGGGGTGTGTTCTCTAGCTCAGTATCCAGTGGCGCATCAAGCCTTCATCACTGAATTGGATCAAGAATGGATTCCAAAGACATATGAGGAAGCTATGCAGGATGAGGAGTGGGAGAGCATCTGTTGGAGATGAGATGGGAGCTATGGAAAAGAATGGAACATTCTTTGAAAGTAAGCTTCCCAAAGGAAAGAAAGCAGTGACAAGCCGGCTTCTCTTCACAATCAAGTATGGAGCCAATGGAAAGCCAGAAAGGAGGAAGACAAGACTTGTAGCAAGAGGCTACACCCAGGTCTATGGAGAGGATTACTTGGATACCTTTGCACCAGTGGCAAAGCTTCACACGATCAGAGTGGTTCTCTCACTGGCAGTAAACCTAGAGTGGGATCTATGGCAGATGGATGTCAAGAATGCTTTCCTACAAGGTGAACTAGAAGATGAAGTCTACATGAGGCCACCTCCTGGTATGGAAGATCTTGTACAACCAGGAAATGTTCTCAGGCTAAGGAAAGCAATCTATGGGTTAAAGCAATCTCCAAGAGCTGGTACCACAAGCTCAGCACAACTCTAAATGGAAGAGGATTCAACAAGTCTGAAGCTGATCACACTTTGTTTACACTGACCACGGAACAAGGTATCATAGTCATCCTGATATATGTGGATGACATTATCATTACAGGCAGTGACAAAGAAGGTACATCTTAACTAAGGCTTTTCTTAAATCTTCATTTGATATCAAAGACTTGGGAGAACTAAAGTACTTTCTAGGGATTGAGATATGCCGATCTAAAGAGGGGCTATTCTTAAACCAGAGAAAGTACACACTTGATATGTTGAGTGAGGCAGGTGATCTAGGTGCAAAGAAAGCAAAGACTCCATTGGAAGATGGGTACAAAGTATTGCGCAAGGGGAGTTTGAGGACAACCATTTGAAGATGTCAAGAGGTACAGAAGAATGGTGGGAAAACTCATCTATCTAACCATCACAAGGCCAGATATATGCTTTGCCGTGAACCAAGTGAGCCAGCAGATGCAAGCACCAAAAGTTCATCATTGGGGCATGGTTGAGAGGATTCTAAGGTACCTAAGAGAAGCACCAGGACAGGGAATCTGGATGGGATGCAATAAGAGCACCGAGATAGTTGGATACTGTGATGCTGATTGGGCAGGAGATAGAGTTGATAGGAGATCAACCACTGGCTATTGCACCTTCATTGGAGCAACTTGGTGACTTGGAAGAGCAAGAAACAAAAGGTGTGTCTTGTTCAAGTGCTGAAGCTGAATATAGGGCAATGAGGAAGCTGACAAGTGAGTTGATCTGGATCAAGGGGTTGCTTAAGGACTTGGGGATTGAGTTCACAACACCTATCACCATGCATTGTGACAACCAGGCGGCTATACACATTGCCAGCAACTCTGTCTTCCACGAGAGAACCAAGCACATGAAGTTGATTGTCACAAAGTGAGGCAAGCTGTTGAGCAGAAGGTTATACTCCATGCTACACCAGAAGTGAGGATCAGTTGGCAGATATCTCACCAAGGCCGCAAGTTCTAAAGTCTGCGAGTCATCCATTCAAGGCTTGGACTTGTGGACCTTTCATCTCAGTGATCCCCTTGTCATGAAGTGTTCTACTCTTTTTCCTTGATGTGTTTTTGTCCCACTGGGTTTTGCACATCAAGGTTTTAATGAGGGAATGCTTCATGATCTTCCAAGCTTGACTTGTTCACATGGTCAAGCTTGAGGGGGAGTGGTTGAGATGAAGCATCATGAGTAAAAGAGAAACAAGATCAAGGATAAGAAAGCAAGGATCACGAGTACTTGTGACACAAGTCTGTCCGTACAGCTAACCTAGCTTGGAGCACAAGGGGAGCATAGTGGATATTCAAATAATGTGAAGACTTAAGAGAGGAGAAGAGGAGAAGAAGAAACTCGCCAAGTAAAAGAAATGGTTGGCGAGTTTGAAAGAAGTCACGGGTGAGAGTAAGGAGAGAGTGGTTCCCAAACCGTTGGACCTGTCCCTTTCACTCTGCTCACTCTGCTCCTCTCTGCTCACACTGCTCCCCTCTGTCCATACGCCAGACTTGTTTAATATTGTTGGCAAGCTCTTTGTTTATTACTATCCAGAGATTTGTCTCTCTTTAAATACTCCTTTGTATGCAACCATTTCAAGTTAAGTAAAAAAATGTCTTTCATTCTCTTTGTCTCTCAATCTCGTTACTCTCTCATCTCTCCACACTTCTAATCTTATCATTCTTTCACTCACTTGATGTCTATCTTGGGGCTGAGATGGCTTGAATGGTAGTAAGTGCATCTTCGGTTGATCAAGCTCTTCCAAGACTTTCTTCTTGCTTCATGGATGTCTTAAGTAAGCCTCCAATGGCTTCTTTGAGTTGCTTGCTTCTGGCTCGAGTCATGGGACCCTTAGGCATGGTGAGAGCATCTTCATCAGCTGGTTCCTCCATGATCTCTTATCTTCTTTGCTTGACTGGTCCATGATCATATCATCCCCTCCCTTTGAAAAGGATTTTCCTCAAATCTGGCTCATCTGCAACAAAAGAGATCAAGTCAGTAAACATTGAAACTATTGCTTATATCATACTTACCTTGAAGATCAAGCTTTAAGCATTGTCATTGATTTTCTGGATGATCTCAAAAGGACCATCTATCCTCGGCATCAGCTTAGACTTTCTTTCTTTGGGAAACCTCTCCTTGCGCAAAGTGAACCCACACCAGTCACCTACTTCAAAGATCCATCTCACGCCTGCCTTGTTTGCTCTCTTTAGTGTACTGCTTTGCTCTTTCTCAATAATGTTCTTTCTAAGCCTCTCATGAAATCTGCTTTACCATCTTCTGCTTTCTTTTTCCCATCCATACTGACCTAAGCACACTCAGGTAAAGGCATAAGATCCAAAGGAGAGATGGGATTGAACCCATAAACAATTTCAAAATGGAGAATACTTAGATGCAGAGTGTGAGCAGAGTTATAAGCAAATTCACAGTGAGGCAAGTATTCTTCCCATGATTTCAAGATTCTTTTTAATGTATGCACGCAAGAGAGTTCCAAGAGTTTTATTTACTACCTCAGTCTGTCCATCAGTTTTGTGATGACATGTAGTAGAAACAACAGTTTAGTACCTAGTTTAGCCCAAAGAGTCTTCTCAAAAAATAACTAAGAAACTTAGTATCTCTATCAGAAACTATAGTCCTAGGCATGCCATGAATGCGCACAATCTCTTTAAAGAATAGGTTTGCAACATGTAAAGCATCATCAGTCTTATGACAAGCAATGAAATGTGCCATTTTAGAAATCTATCCACAACCACAAAGATAGAATCCTACCTTGTTTGGTCCTTGGCAATCCGACAACAAAGTCCATAGATATATCATTCCAAGGGTGAGTAGGCAACAGGTAGAGGAGTATACAAACCGTGGGGTTGAACCTTTGACTTGGCTGCCTTGCAAGTTGCACATCTTCCACAGATTCTCTCAACACTCGTTTCATGTGTGGCCAAAAGAAGTGATCCTGCCAACACCTTAAGAGTCTTGGCAATACCAAAATGTCCCATTAAGCTTCCTCCATGGGATTCCCTGACAAACAAATCTCTTAAAGAACAGTTAGGCACACACAGTCTATTATCATAGAATTAAGAATCCATCCTGCCTAAGTAATGCCCTGCAGCATATTTCTCACACGATTGATAAGCTTCCTGAAATCAGAGTCAGTTGCATACATATCTTGAGTTGTTCAAATCCTAGCAACTTAGCATCAAGAGTAATTCAAGAGAGTATACCTTCTGGGATAGTGCATCAGCAACTATATTTCCTTACCTTGTTTGTATTTGATCACATAAGGGAAGGTTTTCAATGAATTCTACCCATCTGGCGTGTCTCTTGCTGAGTTTGCTTTGCCCCTTGAGATACTTGAGAGACTCATTGGTCGGTGTGAATGACAAACTCCTTTGGCCATAGATAAGTGCTGCCAAGTCTGTAGAGCTCTCACCAAGGCGTATAGTTCTTTGGTCATAGGTAAGTGGCATAGTTGAGAGTAGCTCCACTTAGTTTCTCACTGAAGTATGCAATGGGCCTTCTATCCTGCATCAACACAGCACCAATACCAATTCCTGAGGCATCACATTCAATTTCAAATTTGTTTAGAGAAATCAGGAAGTATAAGGAGAGGAGAGTTAGTAAGCTTCTCTTGAGGGTTTGAAAGGAGGTTTCTTGTGCTTCTCCCCACTTGAATCCTACATCTTTCTTGATGATCTCGGTAAGTGGAGCTGCTATAGTGCTGAAGTCCTTCACAAATCGCCTATAGAAGACACCTGCTAGCCCATGGAAACTCCTTACTTCAATTTATGGTTTTAGGACTCGGCCCACTCTTGTATGGCTTTCGCCTTCTCTTGATCCACCTTTACTCCATCTGCACTCACAACAAAGCCTAGGAAGACCAAGTTATCCGTACAGAAAGTGCATTTCTTAAGATTAGCAAAGAGCTTTTCTTTTCTCAAAACCAAGAACAGTCCTAACATGAACATATGCTCTTCTATAACTCTTGGAGTAAACTAGGATATCATCAAAGTAAACTACCACAAAAACACCCTATAAAAGATCTAAGCACATGATTCATTAATCTCATAAGGTACTAGGAGCATTGGTTTAAGCCAAAAGGCATTACCAACCACTCATAGACAAACCATGCTTAGTCTTGAAAGCGGTTTTTCCACTCATCTCCCTCTTTCATCCTAATTTGATGATAACCACTCTTAAGATCTATCTTAGAAAAGATACTAGAGCCATGCAATTCATCAAGCATATCATCTAATCTAGGAATAGGCGTGGCGATACTTCACTGTTATGTTGTTGATGGCTCTGCAATCAACACCACATGCGCCAGCTACCATCTTTCTTGGGCACAAGGAGAACTGGAAACAGCACATGGACTCATACTCTCTCCGGATAGGCCCTTCTCCATCAGTTCCTCCACTTGTCTTTGCAACTCCTTAGTCTCAACAGGATGGTTCTGTATGCTGGTCGGGTTAGGAAGAGTAGAGCCAGGAAAAAAGTCTATCTGATGCTCTATCCCGCGCACTGGTGGCAATCCTATGGGGTTATCTTCTGGAAACACATCAGTTATACTCCTGCAAAAGAGAGACTAGTTCACTAGGATAAATCCTGTGTAAGATCAGTGACTGTTAGCAAGGTCTCTTTAAACATAAGTTAAAACAATTAGAGGATTGAGAGTAGAGAATTCTTTTGATATCTCCCTGTTTGGTATAGAGACTGTGATGTTTCTGATCAGGCTTCAGGTCGATCTCTTTCTTTTTCTGAAGCTGGAGCTGATCTGCATGAACTTCTTTAGGCGACAAAGGTACCAGCACTGTCTTCTTTCCATTAAACTCAAAAGAGTGCTTGTTACTGAAACCATCATGAACCACTCGCCTATCAAACTGCCAGGGTCTACCAAGAAGGATATGGCTAGCTTCCATTGGTAACACATCACACAAGAATCTCATCTTCGTATCTACCAATGGATATAGGGATCAGTACTTGGTTGGAGACTCTCAATTTCACCTTCTTCATTGAGCCATTGCAGCCGGTAAGCGTCTAGGATGTTTTCTGAACTTTCAAACCCAATTTCTTCACCATGGTCTCACTAGCTACATTGACACAGCTCCCACCATCGATGATAAGGCTGCACACTTTACCCTGAACCATACACCTAGTGTAGAAGAGGTTCTCGCGCTGCTCAGTCTCTTCAGTCTAGTTTGCAAGTTCAAAAGCCTTCTGGTCACCAACAATCTTCCTTTCACTGGTTCTACTTCACTTCCTTCATCAGACCTGTCTTGATCAGACCCGGAGTGCTCTTCTTCAGATGCATACTCTCCATTCTCAAGTAGAATCATCACTCTTCTTGTTGGTGCACTCATTGGCCATAGTGTCCTCTGCCTTGACACTTGAAACACT
>NW_026615661.1:0-44474 GCF_000801105.2 Raphanus sativus
GTTGGACTTGTCTAGTACTTGGTTAAGTACTTGGTTATGGTTCATCCACACAATGGATATTATAACAAGATCACAGCAGAGGAGTATTCTTGTCGTTCCTACTCAAAGGAGAGCCACCAGATGTGCCATCAAAGATCAAACCGATCAAATATCAAGGTAGGGCCCTAGAATCTCAAAAGAGGATGAAACCTGACTTGCTCTATCTTGGTGCAACAGGTTATCCAGTTTCGAGGTCGAAACTTTTTCAAGGGAGAGGGTATGATGCGGCCATCAAATCAGTGGTCGAACCAGAGTTCAACCAAGCTATCCAAACCGACCACCTTGGAGCCACCAGCGATAGAGGTTCAGTAAAAGAAGGCTATCTCGACCATCAGAAGGAGGTTTCTCATGAAACCAATTTTACAACAAGGCTAACTCATCAAGGAATCCCTGAGACTTGGAATTTCAAGACTTCACGGATCAAGAAGTTATGGATTTTACAATCTTTAGTTTCTCCAGCCCATCCAGTTGCAAGTATCAGCCCTTAGAAGTGGATTTCAGCCCAACCATAAAGCGGCATTCTCCTGAATCAATCATGGGCTTGAAGAAGAGTTTCTTATCTTTCCAGGAAGCCCGAAATCAAGAGAATTGGTTCAGGAAAAACCAAGATGCAATCAATTTTCCAAAACCGGACAAACCAGTTCTGCACTTGCCTGATTTGGAGTCTCACCGGTTTAATCTTAGTCAAACCAAGTTATGGTGACCAGGAGAGTTCCCACTTGATCAGAGACATCCAGAGTACATATCCAACCATCCAGAAGATCATTCCACCATTTCACCATACACCAGCAAGCATTGGATCAGGAGGATCTATTTATGGCCACAGTTGCCTTATTTGGGGTTTCAAGGATTTAAACTCCAACAGCTCTTTTACCATTCATTTCTGGACGTGATCAGCTCCTTCCAAGCAGTAAAGAAGATTCCCAAGAAGCTCAGTTATCCCTTGAAACCGTCCAGGTTCAAGATTATTCAAGCTCCCCCTTTGCAAATCCCCACAATCACTCCAACGGCTAGTTTCCGATATTATTCATAAGCAAACAAGGCTCTCCTTATATAGGTTGGAGTTTGGCCGCCTATTACAAAGTTAAGCAATGTGGGACTTTCTTAACTTAAGTTAAGAAATCGCCACTTAACAATAAAGGGAAAAACAAGGCCCAATCCATTAACACATGTTTGGTTTAACAAATCTCGGTTTAGTACAATCTCGGTTTAGTACAATCTCGGTTAAGTGTAACCTCGATCTGTTGAAACATCTGGTTATGAGCAATCCATAAACCATCTGGTTTACAACACTCCCCCTGAATGCCATAACCGTCTAGGGCTTGTAATGCGTTTGGAATACTGCCTCGTTAAAACCTTTCCATAGTAAACCCAAAACCCAATGTGGTAAAAAGGGAACCTATGGATAGGAAAAAGAGTACAGCCGCATTACTCCCCCTGAAGTGAACATCACTGAAGGTCTCTCAGTGATCGCATACCAATCTGCTGCATAAGCTTCCTGAGCGTGCATGTTGGTAATGCCTTAGTGAAGAGGTCGGCTGAGTTCTCGCTTGATCTGACTTGGAGTACCTTGACCTCTCCTTCTTTCTGAAGATCGTGGGTGAAGAAGAACTTGGGGAGAACGTGCTTAGTCTTGTCACCCTTGATGTATCCATCTTTGAGCTGAGCTATGCAGGCCGCATTGTCTTCATAAAGAACGGTCGGCTCGTCTTTACCATCCGTGATTCCACATGCTGTCCGAATATGGTGTGTCATGAGTCTCAGCCAGACACACTCTCTGCTTGCTTCATGGATCGCCAATATCTCCGAGTGATTGGATGATGTGGCTGATATGGTCTGCTTGACTGATCTCCATGAAATGGCCGTGCCTCCATATGTGAAAACATAGCCGGTCTGGGACTTAGCACTGTGTGGATCGGACTGGTAACCTGCATCAGCAAAACCAACCAAATCTTCTTTGTTTTGGTTAGCATAAAATAAACCTACATCCTTAGTTCCTTGTAGGTATCTTAGAATGTGTTTGATCCCATTCCAATGCCTCATGGTCGGACATGAACTGAATCTGGACAATAGGCTCACAGCAAAACAGATGTCCGGCCTAGTATGTGTAGTCAAGTACATCAAGGCGCCAATGGCACTGAGGTAAGGATACTCTGGACCAAGGACCTCTTCATCCTCGGCCTTAGGTCTAAACGGATCAGTGTCTAGACCAAGGGATCTTACAACCATGGGACTACTAAGTGGATGACACTTATCCATGTTGAACCTTTTAAGAACCTTTTCAGTATAGGTCTTTTGATGCACAAGGATTCCATCCTTAAGATGTTCAATCTGTAGTCCCAAGCAAAACTTGGTTTTTCCCAAATCTTTCATCTCAAATTCTTTCTTGAGATATTCAACTGTTTGGGAAATCTCTTTGGCCGTTCCAAGTATGTTTAGATCATCAACATACACGGCTATGATCACATAGCCTTGGCCGGATTTCTTAATGAATATACATGGGCTTACTTGATCATTCTTGTAGCCTTCTTTCAGTAAGTACTCACTCAATCTGTTGTACCACATACGACCAGATTGTTTCAATCCGTACAAAGCTTTGTTAAGCTTGATGCAATGCTGTTCTCGAGAACCTTTAGCATCCTTAGGTATTTCAATACCATCTGGTACTTTCATGTATATGTCATTGTCCAGTGGTCCATAAAGATATGCGGTTACTACATCCATTAACCGTAAATCAAGATTTTCTCTTATGGCCAGACTTATAAGGAATCTGAATGTTGTTGCATCCACCACGGGAGAATAAGTCTCCTCATAATCGATTCCTGGTCTCTGTGAGAATCCTTGTGCAACAAGTCGGGCCTTATACCTCACGACTTCACCATTCTCATTTCTCTTTCTCACAAAGACCCATTTGTAACCCACTGGTTTTAGATTGTGTGGTGTTAGGAGTATTGGTCCAAAAACACCTCTCTTCTTGAAAGAGTTTAACTCCACGTTTATGGCTTCTTTCCACTTAAGCCAATCTTTTCTTTGCATGCATTCATAAATGGACGTGGGTTCTAGATCCTCATCATTTTCAATGATCTCAAGTGCTACATGATATGCAAATAAATCATCCATGTCGACATGTTTTCTGTTCCATTGTTTTCCAGACATGACATAGTTTATAGAGATCTCTTCATTGTCAGGTGGTTCAGAACCCTGAGTTTTGGCGTCCCAAATCTCATTAGGCCCCTTAGCAACCGTGCCAATGTTCATGTCTGAGGATGCTGGTACGCCCGGCCCATGTCCGGACGTTGGTTCGTCCATGTCCCGGTCCTTTTGGACGGACGGATCGACCACATCGACCAGCTCCTTCACCCCCTCGCCCACGGTCTGTTTAGCACCTTTCTTACTTATGCGGGGGTTCTTATCTTTGGAACCAATTGGTCTACCACGTTTCAGACGTGTCTTAGACTCTGTAGCAACTTGATTTTGTCCCTTGTGGACATCAATTCTTATTGGTGCATTAGCAGCTGGTATATATGACTTGGTCATTCTATTTGGGTCAGCAAAGGAATCTGGCAATTTATTAGCTAGCTCTTGAAGATGTATAATCTTCTGAACTTCAAGATCACAGACTTGAGTTCGAGGATCTTGCCATGCTTGGGATGTATGATTCCATGTAATTTCTTTTACCAGCTTGCTATTATTTCCTCCCAATGTTGGATACTCAGATTCCACAAAATGGCAATCTGCATACCTGGCCTTAAATAAATCACCCGTGGTTGGCTCGAGGTATTTTATAATTGAGGGAGAATCATATCCAACATATATTCCCATCCTTCTCTGAGCTCCCATCTTTGTTCTTTGTGGTGGAGCTATTGGATAATAAACAGCACATCCAAAAGTCTTAAGATGGGAGATGTCTGGCTCTCGACCCATGAGGAGCTGGGATGGTGAATATCTATGCTCACTAGATGGTCTGATGCGTATTAATTCCGCAGCATGCAATACTGCATGTCCCCAAGCTGTGACTGGAAGATTACTTTTCATGAGTAAAGGTCTAGCAATCATCTGAATCCTTTTGATAAAGGACTCGGCTAGGCCGTTCTGTGTATGGACATGTGCCACGGAGTGTTCAACTGTCACCCCCATGGACATACAGTACTCATAAAAGGCTTGGGAAGTGAATTCACCAGCATTATCAAGACGTATAGTCTTCAAAGGAAAGTCTGGAAAGTGTGCTTTCAATCTGATGATTTGAGCAAGAAGTCTAGCTAAGGCTAGATTCCGTGTGGATAATAGACACACATGGGACCATCTTGTGGACGCATCAATGAGTACCATGAAGTACCTAAACGTCCCACTTGGTGGGTGTATTGGTCCACAGATGTCACCTTGTATTCTTTCCAGAAAACCTATGGTTTCCTTTGTCACTTTGACTGGTGATGGTCGGACTTGGAGTTTTCCTTGTGCACAAGGTACACATGTATGGATCTTAGGAACAACTCGTCTACCTTTAAGGTTATGACCATTAGAATTTAGAATAAGTCTACGCATCATAGATGTTCCTGGATGCCCTAGCCGGTCGTGCCACAAAGCAAAGTTCTCCTTGAACTCTTTGCTTATTGTTATAGCATTGGCTTCGACCGCACTGATCTGAGCATGGTAAAGACCAGTGGATACAGCTGGTATCATTTCCAAGACCTTCTTATGGTCTTGGTCGAGCTCAAAGATGTTTAAGAACTCTTTGGCTCCTTCTCCACTCGTTTGAATATGAAGACCATTCTTGCGAATGTCTTTAAAGCTCAACAGGCTTCTTTTAGAGTTTGGAGAATACAATGCTTCATCTATTTCTAGATGTGTCCCATTTGGTAACAAGACATAAGCTTGGCCGTGGCCTTTGATTAGTGATGATACACCAGCTATTGTGCTCACATTGGCATCTTTCAATGTTAGATTAACAAAGAATTTCTTATCTTTAAGAATCGTGTGGCTTGTTCCACTATCAACCACAAGTGTGTCCATACTTCCTTTCATTCTAGACAATAAAAATATAATCTGAATCATTCATATTATTATTGAAAATGAAAGTAAACATAGTTTATTCTTAAAATAAAACATAGAATGCAAAAGCACTTAAAAAAATTTCTCAAAGCCTAAAAACACCAAAAGCATTCAAACACAAATCGTTTGATGCATCACATTATTCGACTGGATCATCATTCAGCATAGTGAGTATGTCTGAAGTCTCAAAGTCCATGAGGTCGTCCTTGTCATGATCAAAATCGTCCTCACCATCCTTGTACACCATGTGTGCTTCCGGATTCTTGCCCTTAAGACTCTCTTGATAGAGGTCGACCAGATGCTTGGCTGTGCGGCAATTCTTTGCCCAATGATTCATCATTCCGCATCTATGGCAAGGTGAGCTTGCAGGATTCTGTGGCTTTGAAGAAGTCCCATTGCCTCTGCCTTTACCTTGTCCATTATTGGACTGGTTTGGACGGTCATAAGGGGTGTTACGCCCTTTGCTGTTGCCACCTTGTCCACGTCCTCGCCCATGACCTCTACGGCCACGTCCTCTTCCATATGAGGATCCGCGGCCCTTATGGTCATATCGGACATGGTTGGCTTCAGCACCATCATTAGGCTCATTTGAGGTATGATTTGCCTCAGGGACAGGCTTAGATCCAGGTGGTCTAAGCTCACTGTTCTTCAAGAGCAGCTCGTTGTTCTGTTCTGCAAGCAATAGACATGAGATGAGCTCACTATAGGTCTTAAAACCTTTCTGTCTGTATTGTTGCTGAAGCAACAAATTGCTTGAGGACATTGTCTGGAAAGTCTTTTCCAACAACTGCTTATCAGTTACAGTCTCGCCGCATAGCCTCAGTTTTGAGACTATCTTAAACATGGCTGAGTTGTACTCATTCACAGACTTAAAGTCTTGAATCCTGAGATGAATCCACTCATAGGTGGCACCCGGAAGAATCAAGGTCTTCTGGTGATCATATCTCATCTGAAGCTCTTTCCATAACTCGTATGGATCACTCACTGTGAGGTACTGAGCTTTTAAGCTCTCCTCAATGTGATGACGGATGAGCATGAGGGTCTTAGAGTTCTCTTTCTTAGTAGCTTTGTTCTGAGGAACAATACAATGCTCTAGGCCTTTGGCTCCAAGAGAAATCTCGACATCTAGTGCCCATTGTAGGTAATTGTCACCCCTCACAGTTAGAGGTGCAAAATCCAAATTTGCGATTTTGGCCATCTGAAACAAAGATCAGAGTGTTTAGGTCTTTAGAAAATTTTATTTTCTTATAATTCATCCATCAACTTGCTTTAAAAATAAGATGGATGAGGGCATGGTCTTGGTCGTACCTAGGGTACACTTCATTGACTCATGCAGCCTGTGGGCTAGTTGTACCGGAAGGTACTTCATCGACCAATACGGCCTGTGGTCTAGTCGTACCGGAAGGTACACATCATCGACCATATTTTCTAGCCATACTAAGTAGTATGGATCATTGACTAAAAAATCAAGATCTAACCACACAATGGTGTGGATCATTGATCAAAGAATGTGGAAACATAAGACTAATTTTGTTTTAGACATATAGCGTATCATCCTTTAATAAGGGGTATCACTTGTTGTCTTATACAAAATGAAAGTCATGTTATCACATGCTTAAAATTTTCTTATGATTTAAAGTTTCTTTTAATCTGATTTTAACTTTAAGGATTAGATTTTAAAGATTCAAATCAGATTTTAAGTTTTGGTTAAACATAGACTTATGTTTTGTTTAGACATATAGCGTGTCATCCTTAAAAGGGGTATCGCTTGTTGTCTTATACAAAACTAAAGTTATGAGGGATTTTAGGGTTTTGAGATCCGAAATTTTAGGGTTTAGGTTTAGAATTTCGGATCTGATCAAATATGATCTAATAGAGTTTATAAGATTTAATAAAATCGATTTATAAGTTTTTAAAAAAGAACTAGATCAACTTTAATAAAATCGTAAACCTTTTTAAAAATCGGATTCAAACATAAAAAGAATGAAACCGAAATAAACTTGAGCTGCAAGTAAAATTAGGGTTTTGAGATCTAACCTTTTACTTTGCCGATTTTTCTCCTTGGTTCCTTTCTTAGAAACCTTAATCAATCAAACAAAGAAAGGATTCAAAGTATGATTAGTTTAAGATCTAAGAAACAAATGAATGTAAAAGATCTTAGAGAGAGAAGTGGTTGGCGGCGGCTAGGGTTTATGATGGTCTCCGAGTTGGTTGATCTTGAGCAAGATCGTGCTGATAACGTGTTCTAATCCTAGTGTTCTTGCTTAAGAACTAATCGAACCAGAGAGAGAGAGAGATCGGATGCTTTGTTTGTGAAAGAATGAGATGTTATTCATAAGCAAACAAGGCTCTCCTTATATAGGTCGGAGTTTGGCCGCCTATTACAAAGTTAAGCAATGTGGGACTTTCTTAACTTAAGTTAAGAAATCGCCACTTCACAATAAAAGGAGAAACAAGGCCCAACCCATTAACACATTGTTGGTTTAATAAATTTCGGTTTAGTACAATCTCGGTTTAGTACAATCTCGGTTTAGTACAATCTCGGTTTAGTACAATCTCGATTTGTTGAACCATCTGGTTATGAGCAATCCTTAAACCATCTGGTTTACAACAGAAGTTGAATAAATCTCATAAATGTTTTGAGCAAGAAGATATCCCACCTTCTATCCAGATGATTCTAGATTAGCATGTTCGGACATATGCCATTATCTTCATGATTCTTATCAAACCAGGATGAACCACGATCTAAGAAGCTTTATTTGGAACCACTATTCAGTGGAGAACTACCAGGAAGTTAAATAAATCTCATAGGAGTTGTGAGTAATAAGATATCCCACTTTCTATCCAGATGATTCCAGATTAGCTTGTTCGTACATATGGCAATATCTTAATGATTCTTATCAACCAGGATGAACCATGATCTAAAAAGCTTTATTTGGAACCACTAATCAGTGGAGAATAACCAGGAAGTTGAATAAATCCATAGGAGTTGTGAGTAAGAAGATATCCCACTTTCTATCCAGATGATTCCAGATTAGCATGTTCAGACATATGGCAATATCTTCATGATTCTTATCAAAACAGGATGAACCACGATCTAAGAAGCTTTATTTGGAACCACTAATCAGTGGAGAATAACCAGGAAGTTGAATAAATCTCATAAGTGTTGTGAGCAAGAAGATATCCCACCTTCTATCCAGATGATTCCAGATTAGCCTGTTCGGACATATGCCATTATCTTCATGATTCTTATCAAACCAGGATGAACCACGATCTAAGAAGCTTTATTTGGAACCACTAATCAGTGGAGAATAACCAGGAAGTTGAATAAATCTCATAGGAGTTGTGAGTAAGAAGATATCCCACTTTCTATCCAGATGATTCCAGATTAGCCTGTTCGGACATATGGCAATATCTTCATGATTCTTATCAAACCAGGATGAACCACGATCTAAGAAGCTTTATTTGGAACCACTAATCAGTGGAGAATAACCAGGAAGTTGAATAAATCTCATAGGAGTTGTGAGTAAGAAGATATCCCACTTTCTATCCAGATGATTCCAGATTAGCCTGTTCGGACATATGGCAATATCTTCATGATTCTTATCAAACCAGGATGAACCACGATCTAAGAAGCTTTATTTGGAACCACTAATCAGTGGAGAATAACCAGGAAGTTGAATAAATCTCATAGGAGTTGTGAGTAAGAAGATATCCCACTTTCTATCCAGATGATTCCAGATTAGCCTGTTCGGACATATGGCAATATCTTCATGATTCTTATCAAACCAGGATGAACCACGATCTAAGAAGCTTTATTTGGAACCACTAATCAGTGGAGAATAACCAGGAAGTTGAATAAATCTCATAGGAGTTGTGAGTAAGAAGATATCCCACTTTCTATCCAGATGATTCCAGATTAGCCTGTTCGGACATATGGCATTATCTTCATGATTCTTATCAAACCAGGATGAACCACGATCTAAGAAGCTTTATTTGGAACCACTAATCAGTGGAGAATAACCAGGAAGTTGAATAAATCTCATAGGAGTTGTGAGTAAGAAGATATCCCACTTTCTATCCAGATGATTCCAGATTAGCCTGTTCGGACATATGGCAATATCTTCATGATTCTTATCAAACCAGGATGAACCACGATCTAAGAAGCTTTATTTGGAACCACTAATCAGTGGAGAATAACCAGGAAGTTGAATAAATCTCATAAGTGTTGTGAGTAAGAAGATATCCCACTTTCTATCCAGATGATTCCAGATTAGCCTGTTCGGACATATGCCAATATCTTCATGATTCTTATCAAACCAGGATGAACCACGATCTAAGAAGCTTTATTTGGAACCACTAATCAGTGGAGAATAACCAGGAAGTTGAATAAATCTCATAAGTGTTGTGAGTAAGAAGATATCCCACTTTCTATCCAGATGATTCCAGATTAGCCTGTTCGGACATATGCAATATCTTCATGATTCTTATCAAACCAGGATGAACCACGATCTAAGAAGCTTTATTTGGAACCACTAATCAGTGGAGAATAACCAGGAAGTTGAATAAATCTCATAGGAGTTGTGAGTAAGAAGATATCCCACTTTCTATCCAGATGATTCCAGATTAGCCTGTTCGGACATATGGCAATATCTTCATGATTCTTATCAAACCAGGATGAACCACGATCTAAGAAGCTTTATTTGGAACCACTAATCAGTGGAGAATAACCAGGAAGTTGAATAAATCTCATAGGAGTTGTGAGTAAGAAGATATCCCACTTTCTATCCAGATGATTCCAGATTAGCCTGTTCGGACATATGCCATTATCTTCATGATTCTTATCAAACCAGGATGAACCACGATCTAAGAAGCTTTATTTGGAACCACTAATCAGTGGAGAATAACCAGGAAGTTGAATAAATCTCATAGGAGTTGTGAGTAAGAAGATATCCCACTTTCTATCCAGATGATTCCAGATTAGCCTGTTCGGACATATGCCATTATCTTCATGATTCTTATCAAACCAGGATGAACCACGATCTAAGAAGCTTTATTTGGAACCACTAATCAGTGGAGAATAACCAGGAAGTTGAATAAATCTCATAGGAGTTGTGAGTAAGAAGATATCCCACTTTCTATCCAGATGATTCCAGATTAGCCTGTTCGGACATATGGCAATATCTTCATGATTCTTATCAAACCAGGATGAACCACGATCTAAGAAGCTTTATTTGGAACCACTAATCAGTGGAGAATAACCAGGAAGTTGAATAAATCTCATAGGAGTTGTGAGTAAGAAGATATCCCACTTTCTATCCAGATGATTCCAGATTAGCCTGTTCGGACATATGGCAATATCTTCATGATTCTTATCAAACCAGGATGAACCACGATCTAAGAAGCTTTATTTGGAACCACTAATCAGTGGAGAATAACCAGGAAGTTGAATAAATCTCATAGGAGTTGTGAGTAAGAAGATATCCCACTTTCTATCCAGATGATTCCAGATTAGCCTGTTCGGACATATGGCAATATCTTCATGATTCTTATCAAACCAGGATGAACCACGATCTAAGAAGCTTTATTTGGAACCACTAATCAGTGGAGAATAACCAGGAAGTTGAATAAATCTCATAGGAGTTGTGAGTAAGAAGATATCCCACTTTCTATCCAGATGATTCCAGATTAGCCTGTTCGGACATATGGCAATATCTTCATGATTCTTATCAAACCAGGATGAACCACGATCTAAGAAGCTTTATTTGGAACCACTAATCAGTGGAGAATAACCAGGAAGTTGAATAAATCTCATAGGAGTTGTGAGTAAGAAGATATCCCACTTTCTATCCAGATGATTCCAGATTAGCCTGTTCGGACATATGGCAATATCTTCATGATTCTTATCAAACCAGGATGAACCACGATCTAAGAAGCTTTATTTGGAACCACTAATCAGTGGAGAATAACCAGGAAGTTGAATAAATCTCATAGGAGTTGTGAGTAAGAAGATATCCCACTTTCTATCCAGATGATTCCAGATTAGCCTGTTCGGACATATGGCAATATCTTCATGATTCTTATCAAACCAGGATGAACCACGATCTAAGAAGCTTTATTTGGAACCACTAATCAGTGGAGAATAACCAGGAAGTTGAATAAATCTCATAGGAGTTGTGAGTAAGAAGATATCCCACTTTCTATCCAGATGATTCCAGATTAGCCTGTTCGGACATATGGCAATATCTTCATGATTCTTATCAAACCAGGATGAACCACGATCTAAGAAGCTTTATTTGGAACCACTAATCAGTGGAGAATAACCAGGAAGTTGAATAAATCTCATAGGAGTTGTGAGTAAGAAGATATCCCACTTTCTATCCAGATGATTCCAGATTAGCCTGTTCGGACATATGGCAATATCTTCATGATTCTTATCAAACCAGGATGAACCACGATCTAAGAAGCTTTATTTGGAACCACTAATCAGTGGAGAATAACCAGGAAGTTGAATAAATCTCATAGGAGTTGTGAGTAAGAAGATATCCCACTTTCTATCCAGATGATTCCAGATTAGCCTGTTCGGACATATGCCATTATCTTCATGATTCTTATCAAACCAGGATGAACCACGATCTAAGAAGCTTTATTTGGAACCACTAATCAGTGGAGAATAACCAGGAAGTTGAATAAATCTCATAAGAGTTGTGAGTAAGAAGATATCCCACTTTCTATCCAGATGATTCCAGATTAGCCTGTTCGGACATATGCCATTATCTTCATGATTCTTATCAAACCAGGATGAACCACGATCTAAGAAGCTTTATTTGGAACCACTAATCAGTGGAGAATAACCAGGAAGTTGAATAAATCTCATAGGAGTTGTGAGTAAGAAGATATCCCACTTTCTATCCAGATGATTCCAGATTAGCCTGTTCGGACATATGGCAATATCTTCATGATTCTTATCAAACCAGGATGAACCACGATCTAAGAAGCTTTATTTGGAACCACTAATCAGTGGAGAATAACCAGGAAGTTGAATAAATCTCATAGGAGTTGTGAGTAAGAAGATATCCCACTTTCTATCCAGATGATTCCAGATTAGCCTGTTCGGACATATGCCAATATCTTCATGATTCTTATCAAACCAGGATGAACCACGATCTAAGAAGCTTTATTTGGAACCACTAATCAGTGGAGAATAACCAGGAAGTTGAATAAATCTCATAGGAGTTGTGAGTAAGAAGATATCCCACTTTCTATCCAGATGATTCCAGATTAGCCTGTTCGGACATATGGCAATATCTTCATGATTCTTATCAAACCAGGATGAACCACGATCTAAGAAGCTTTATTTGGAACCACTAATCAGTGGAGAATAACCAGGAAGTTGAATAAATCTCATAGGAGTTGTGAGTAAGAAGATATCCCACTTTCTATCCAGATGATTCCAGATTAGCCTGTTCGGACATATGCCATTATCTTCATGATTCTTATCAAACCAGGATGAACCACGATCTAAGAAGCTTTATTTGGAACCACTAATCAGTGGAGAATAACCAGGAAGTTGAATAAATCTCATAGGAGTTGTGAGTAAGAAGATATCCCACTTTCTATCCAGATGATTCCAGATTAGCCTGTTCGGACATATGGCAATATCTTCATGATTCTTATCAAACCAGGATGAACCACGATCTAAGAAGCTTTATTTGGAACCACTAATCAGTGGAGAATAACCAGGAAGTTGAATAAATCTCATAAGTTTGTGAGTAAGAAGATATCCCACTTTCTATCCAGATGATTCCAGATTAGCCTGTTCGGACATATGCCATTATCTTCATGATTCTTATCAAACCAGGATGAACCACGATCTAAGAAGCTTTATTTGGAACCACTAATCAGTGGAGAATAACCAGGAAGTTGAATAAATCTCATAGGAGTTGTGAGTAAGAAGATATCCCACTTTCTATCCAGATGATTCCAGATTAGCCTGTTCGGACATATGGCAATATCTTCATGATTCTTATCAAACCAGGATGAACCACGATCTAAGAAGCTTTATTTGGAACCACTAATCAGTGGAGAATAACCAGGAAGTTGAATAAATCTCATAGGAGTTGTGAGTAAGAAGATATCCCACTTTCTATCCAGATGATTCCAGATTAGCCTGTTCGGACATATGCAATATCTTCATGATTCTTATCAAACCAGGATGAACCACGATCTAAGAAGCTTTATTTGGAACCACTAATCAGTGGAGAATAACCAGGAAGTTGAATAAATCTCATAGGAGTTGTGAGTAAGAAGATATCCCACTTTCTATCCAGATGATTCCAGATTAGCCTGTTCGGACATATGGCAATATCTTCATGATTCTTATCAAACCAGGATGAACCACGATCTAAGAAGCTTTATTTGGAACCACTAATCAGTGGAGAATAACCAGGAAGTTGAATAAATCTCATAGGAGTTGTGAGTAAGAAGATATCCCACTTTCTATCCAGATGATTCCAGATTAGCCTGTTCGGACATATGCCATTATCTTCATGATTCTTATCAAACCAGGATGAACCACGATCTAAGAAGCTTTATTTGGAACCACTAATCAGTGGAGAATAACCAGGAAGTTGAATAAATCTCATAGGAGTTGTGAGTAAGAAGATATCCCACTTTCTATCCAGATGATTCCAGATTAGCCTGTTCGGACATATGGCAATATCTTCATGATTCTTATCAAACCAGGATGAACCACGATCTAAGAAGCTTTATTTGGAACCACTAATCAGTGGAGAATAACCAGGAAGTTGAATAAATCTCATAAGTGTTGTGAGTAAGAAGATATCCCACTTTCTATCCAGATGATTCCAGATTAGCCTGTTCGGACATATGCAATCTTCATGATTCTTATCAAACCAGGATGAACCACGATCTAAGAAGCTTTATTTGGAACCACTAATCAGTGGAGAATAACCAGGAAGTTGAATAAATCTCATAGGAGTTGTGAGTAAGAAGATATCCCACTTTCTATCCAGATGATTCCAGATTAGCCTGTTCGGACATATGCCATTATCTTCATGATTCTTATCAAACCAGGATGAACCACGATCTAAGAAGCTTTATTTGGAACCACTAATCAGTGGAGAATAACCAGGAAGTTGAATAAATCTCATAGGAGTTGTGAGCAAGAAGATATCCCACCTTCTATCCAGATGATTCCAGATTAGCCTGTTCGGACATATGCCATTATCTTCATGATTCTTATCAAACCAGGATGAACCACGATCTAAGAAGCTTTATTTGGAACCACTAATCAGTGGAGAATAACCAGGAAGTTGAATAAATCTCATAGGAGTTGTGAGTAAGAAGATATCCCACTTTCTATCCAGATGATTCCAGATTAGCCTGTTCGGACATATGGCAATATCTTCATGATTCTTATCAAACCAGGATGAACCACGATCTAAGAAGCTTTATTTGGAACCACTAATCAGTGGAGAATAACCAGGAAGTTGAATAAATCTCATAAGTGTTGTGAGCAAGAAGATATCCCACCTTCTATCCAGATGATTCCAGATTAGCCTGTTCGGACATATGCCATTATCTTCATGATTCTTATCAAACCAGGATGAACCACGATCTAAGAAGCTTTATTTGGAACCACTAATCAGTGGAGAATAACCAGGAAGTTGAATAAATCTCATAGGAGTTGTGAGTAAGAAGATATCCCACTTTCTATCCAGATGATTCCAGATTAGCCTGTTCGGACATATGGCAATATCTTCATGATTCTTATCAAACCAGGATGAACCAATATATAAAAGCTTTATTGGGAACCACTAATCAGTGGAGAATAACCAGGAAGTTGAATAAATCTCATAGGAGTTGTGAGTAAGAAGATATCCCACTTTCTATCCAGATGATTCCAGATTAGCCTGTTCGGACATATGGCAATATCTTCATGATTCTTATCAAACCAGGATGAACCACGATCTAAGAAGCTTTATTTGGAACCACTAATCAGTGGAGAATAACCAGGAAGTTGAATAAATCTCATAGGAGTTGTGAGGAAGAAGATATCCCACTTTCTATCCAGATGATTCCAGATTAGCCTGTTCGGACATATGGCAATATCTTCATGATTCTTATCAAACCAGGATGAACCACGATCTAAGAAGCTTTATTTGGAACCACTAATCAGTGGAGAATAACCAGGAAGTTGAATAAATCTCATAGGAGTTGTGAGTAAGAAGATATCCCACTTTCTATCCAGATGATTCCAGATTAGCCTGTTCGGACATATGCCATTATCTTCATGATTCTTATCAAACCAGGATGAACCACGATCTAAGAAGCTTTATTTGGAACCACTAATCAGTGGAGAATAACCAGGAAGTTGAATAAATCTCATAGGAGTTGTGAGGAAGAAGATATCCCACTTTCTATCCAGATGATTCCAGATTAGCCTGTTCGGACATATGGCAATATCTTCATGATTCTTATCAAACCAGGATGAACCACGATCTAAGAAGCTTTATTTGGAACCACTAATCAGTGGAGAATAACCAGGAAGTTGAATAAATCTCATAAGTGTTGTGAGCAAGAAGATATCCCACCTTCTATCCAGATGATTCCAGATTAGCCTGTTCGGACATATGCCATTATCTTCATGATTCTTATCAAACCAGGATGAACCACGATCTAAGAAGCTTTATTTGGAACCACTAATCAGTGGAGAATAACCAGGAAGTTGAATAAATCTCATAAGAGTTGTGAGCAAGAAGATATCCCACTTTCTATCCAGATGATTCCAGATTAGCCTGTTCGGACATATGGCAATATCTTCATGATTCTTATCAAACCAGGATGAACCACGATCTAAGAAGCTTTATTTGGAACCAATAATCAGTGGAGAATAACCAGGAAGTTGAATAAATCTCATAAGTGTTGTGAGCAAGAAGATATCCCACCTTCTATCCAGATGATTCCAGATTAGCCTGTTCGGACATATGCCATTATCTTCATGATTCTTATCAAACCAGGATGAACAATGATCTAAGAAGCTTTATTTGGAACCACTAATCAGTGGAGAATAACCAGGAAGTTGAATAAATCTCATAAATGTTGTGAGCAACAAGATATCCCACCTTCTATCCAGATGATTCCAGATTAGCCTGTTCGGACATATGCCATTATCTTCATGATTCTTATCAAACCAGGATGAACCACGATCTAAGAAGCTATATTTGGAACCACTAATCAGTGGAGAATAACCAGGAAGTTGAATAAATTTAATAGGAGTTGTGAGTAAGAAGATATCCCACTTTCTATCCAGATGATTCCAGATTAGCCTGTTCGGACATATGGCAATATCTTCATGATTCTTATCAAACCAGGATGAACCAATATATAAGATGACGCAGTCGGAAATCACAAAGGTTAGCAAACACTAATCCTTAGGTTAAAATCAAGCTCTCAAGCAAGAACTTGAATTATAAAGCTCTGGAATCCACCAGAAAAGATAAAAGTTTGAAACTTCTATTGATAATATTAATAAGAATGTCTAAAACAGAATACCTAAGACTCTCTTATATAGAGATAGTCTAAATCATAAAAAAGGAAAACACCAAATAAAAGGAAAACCAAATAAAAGGAAAACTTCTAGAAAACAATAGATTAGGAATACTAAGATTCTCCTACGTCAGTCTCCTCCACCTCGAAAGAACTCGACCCTGAGTTCTCTTCTTGATAAAGAACACCATCAGCATGGTACTCGTAGATGTCAGCCACATTGAATGTATTAGAAATGTTCATGTCTTCCGGAAGTGCTACCACATAAGCATTATCATTTATCTTCCGCAATATCTTGAATGGCCTATATTTGCGAGGCTGTAGCTTGCGATATGTGCCAACCGGGAATCTTTCTTTCTGTAGAAACACCATCACTTCATCTCCTTCTTTGAAAACCTTAACTCTTCTATGCTTGTCTGCTGCTTCTTTATTCTTTTGACCAGTTGTTTCTAACTTCGCTCGAACGGCTTCTTTAGTTGCTAAAATATCCTCTGCCATAGCCTCAGCTGAGATACTAACTCCAGGAGCTTTAGGCAATTTAACCAAATCGACCACATGCTTTGGAATAGAAGTATAGACCAAAGAAAAAGGTGATTTCCCTGTAGCTGAATGCACGGCACTGATGTAAGCAAACTTTACTTGAGGTAAAGCTAGATCCCATTGTTTCGGTTTATCTCCACAAACACTTCTAATCATATTCCCTAAAGTTCTGTTTGTTACCTCGGTTTGCCCATCGGTCTGTGGGTGAGCAGTAGAACTTCGCTTCAAGCTGGTTCCAAACATCCTCCAAAGTGTAATCCAGAAGTGACTGAGAAACTTGGTATCTCTGTCTGAAATTATTGTCTTAAGAACCCCATGAAGACGTACTACTTCCCGAAAAAACAACTTGGCGATGTTAGAGGCATCTGCAGTCTTCTTGCAGGCGATGAAATGCGACATCTTTGAAAACACCTTAGAACCTGACAACTCATCAAGCATATCTTCCAACCGAGGTATAGGGAATCGATACTTAATGGTTATCTTGTTAATGGCTCTACTATCAACACACATCCGCCACTGGTTACCTTTCTTAGGAACTAGAAGAACCGGTACAACACATGGACTCATGCTCTCACGAATAAATCCTTTTCTCAGCAAATCTTCAATCTGTTCTCTTAAAATCTCATTCTCCTTCGGGCTCATACGATAGTGGGGAAGATTTGGTAGACTAGATCCTGGAATCAAGTCAATATGGTGCTGAATATCTCTCATGGGAGGTAGATCATTAGGAAGTTCTTCCGCAATCAACTCTTTGAAATCGTCTAGAATTTCTAACACTTCACGTGGAGTAGACACCTCCTCTGTTACGGCGCTCACCACCCCTTTAACCACTAAGGGATAAAAACATTGTGCTTCCTGAACATCCCCATCAAGCACCTTGTCGTCATGTGTCATAACCAAGAAGCTTGACTTCTTTTCCTTTGCACTGTTACAGAAATCCTTAACAGGTGCCATGGCAATTTTATGATTGCCCCACGTAAACATTATCACATTGTCTCGACCTCGGTATGTGATATCATTATCATACTGCCAAGGTCGACCAAGAAGAATGTGACAAACATCCATGTCAAGGACGTCACAAGTGATCTCCTCCTTATAGTGTTTACCTATAGATATGAGAACTTTGCAAGTCATGCTAACTCGAACTTGTGATCCTCTCTTTACCCAACCAAGGCCGTACGGCTTCTCATGACGGGTCGTGGGTAACTTAAGATACTCCACCAGCTTCTGAGAAACTAAATTTTCTGAGCTTCCATTATCCACAATCACATTACACACCTTGTTTTGAATAGAACAATGTGTTCTAAACAAATTCTTACGTTGGCCTTCTTCTTTAGATGACAACAAGACTCGTTGCAGTACAAGGTTTATCCTCTCTCCGGATTCTTCTTCAGCGAATTCAGCTCCCTCATATTCTTTATTCCCAGCGAAATCCTCTTCATCCTCTTCATCTTCTTCTTCTATTATAGCGACTGTTTTCCGACTAGGACAGACATTGGATTTATGACCATGTCCTTGGCAACGGAAACACTTGTCAAGAGAAGGCTTAGCATAAGAATTGTTCTGTCTCTGAGCTGGTGTTTTGTTCTGTTGTACAGCATTAGAGCTACTAGCTCCTTTGTTTCCCGGGTTGGAGTCTTTATTGGCTACGCTCTTTTCTTTCTCACTCGTGGGCTCAAAACTGGTCTGAGCCGTGTTTCTTCTAAATGTTGAAAACCCTCGTGATGACTTCTCCATTAGCTCGGCTTTCATCGCTAGACTAGAAGCTTCTTGCACGGTCCATACGGTTTGTAAACCCATCTTTCCTTGGAGAGAACCTTTTAAACCGCTGATGTACCTAGCCACCTTTTGATTCTCTGTTTCGCCTAACTCATTGTGTTCAGAGAAACGCAAGAATTCAGCTGTGTATTCAGTCACCGTTCTGTTTCCTTGAACACAATCGAGATACATCTTGTAAAGAATCTGTTCATAATCTTCCGGTAAAAATCGCTCCAGCATTAATTGCTTCATTCGGCGCCAGGTCCTTACTGGTCCTCTCCTTTGTCTCTGCCTTTGGACAACGACTTTATCCCACCATACTGCAGCCGTCTTCTTCAATCTGACTGCTACCATCTTAACTTGTTTACTCTCAGGAACACCCATGACATCAAAGAATCGATCAACATCAATTTGCCAATCAAGGAACTCCTCCACTCCCATAGTTCCATAGAACAATGGAATATCGGCCTTCACCCGATAATCATGATTGTTTTGTTGGTATTCTTCAGCTAGTTCTTCTTCTGATCCTTCATCTGAACTAGAGTTATCAACAACATCACGATTGTTTCTACCTTGCTGACCCCGAATTCTTTCTCCACCTCTTTGACCGGCGTTATTAACCTGATTGGGATAAGCCGCAACCTGATTATTTAACGCTGTTACCAGATTTGCCAATTGAGCAGTTACAGCAGTGAGATTTGTAGTTGCCTCCCTTAATCCTTCTGCAAAACCCTCGAAGTCGGCTCTGGTTACTGGTTGATCACCCATGGCTGATCAAGCTTCGAAAAGAGAAGGAGAAGACCTTGCTCTGATACCACTTGACGCAGTCGGAAATCACAAAGGTTAGCAAACACTAATCCTTAGGTTAAAATCAAGCTCTCAAGCAAGAACTTGAATTATAAAGCTCTGGAATCCACCAGAAAAGATAAAAGTTTGAAACTTCTATTGATAAGATTAATAAGAATGTCTAAAACAGAATACCTAAGACTCTCTTATATAGAGATAGTCTAAATCATAAAAAAGGAAAAAACCAAATAAAAGGAAAACCAAATAAAAGGAAAACTTCTAGAAAACAATAGATTAGGAATATAAGATTCTCCACGATCTAAGAAGCTTTATTTGGAACCACTAATCAGTGGAGAATAACCAGGAAGTTGAATAAATCTCATAGGAGTTGTGAGTAAGAAGATATCCCACTTTCTATCCAGATGATTCCAGATTAGCCTGTTCGGACATATGCCATTATCTTCATGATTCTTATCAAACCAGGATGAACCACGATCTAAGAAGCTTTATTTGGAACCACTAATCAGTGGAGAATAACCAGGAAGTTGAATAAATCTCATAGGAGTTGTGAGTAAGAAGATATCCCACTTTCTATCCAGATGATTCCAGATTAGCCTGTTCGGACATATGGCAATATCTTCATGATTCTTATCAAACCAGGATGAACCACGATCTAAGAAGCTTTATTTGGAACCACTAATCAGTGGAGAATAACCAGGAAGTTGAATAAATCTCATAGGAGTTGTGAGTAAGAAGATATCCCACTTTCTATCCAGATGATTCCAGATTAGCCTGTTCGGACATATGCCATTATCTTCATGATTCTTATCAAACCAGGATGAACCACGATCTAAGAAGCTTTATTTGGAACCACTAATCAGTGGAGAATAACCAGGAAGTTGAATAAATCTCATAGGAGTTGTGAGTAAGAAGATATCCCACTTTCTATCCAGATGATTCCAGATTAGCCTGTTCGGACATATGGCAATATCTTCATGATTCTTATCAAACCAGGATGAACCACGATCTAAGAAGCTTTATTTGGAACCACTAATCAGTGGAGAATAACCAGGAAGTTGAATAAATCTCATAGGAGTTGTGAGTAAGAAGATATCCCACTTTCTATCCAGATGATTCCAGATTAGCCTGTTCGGACATATGCCATTATCTTCATGATTCTTATCAAACCAGGATGAACCACGATCTAAGAAGCTTTATTTGGAACCACTAATCAGTGGAGAATAACCAGGAAGTTGAATAAATCTCATAGGAGTTGTGAGTAAGAAGATATCCCACTTTCTATCCAGATGATTCCAGATTAGCCTGTTCGGACATATGCCATATCTTCATGATTCTTATCAAACCAGGATGAACCACGATCTAAGAAGCTTTATTTGGAACCACTAATCAGTGGAGAATAACCAGGAAGTTGAATAAATCTCATAGGAGTTGTGAGTAAGAAGATATCCCACTTTCTATCCAGATGATTCCAGATTAGCCTGTTCGGACATATGGCAATATCTTCATGATTCTTATCAAACCAGGATGAACCACGATCTAAGAAGCTTTATTTGGAACCACTAATCAGTGGAGAATAACCAGGAAGTTGAATAAATCTCATAGGAGTTGTGAGTAAGAAGATATCCCACTTTCTATCCAGATGATTCCAGATTAGCCTGTTCGGACATATGCAATATCTTCATGATTCTTATCAAACCAGGATGAACCACGATCTAAGAAGCTTTATTTGGAACCACTAATCAGTGGAGAATAACCAGGAAGTTGAATAAATCTCATAGGAGTTGTGAGTAAGAAGATATCCCACTTTCTATCCAGATGATTCCAGATTAGCCTGTTCGGACATATGCAATATCTTCATGATTCTTATCAAACCAGGATGAACCACGATCTAAGAAGCTTTATTTGGAACCACTAATCAGTGGAGAATAACCAGGAAGTTGAATAAATCTCATAGGAGTTGTGAGTAAGAAGATATCCCACTTTCTATCCAGATGATTCCAGATTAGCCTGTTCGGACATATGGCATATCTTCATGATTCTTATCAAACCAGGATGAACCACGATCTAAGAAGCTTTATTTGGAACCACTAATCAGTGGAGAATAACCAGGAAGTTGAATAAATCTCATAGGAGTTGTGAGTAAGAAGATATCCCACTTTCTATCCAGATGATTCCAGATTAGCCTGTTCGGACATATGCCAATATCTTCATGATTCTTATCAAACCAGGATGAACCACGATCTAAGAAGCTTTATTTGGAACCACTAATCAGTGGAGAATAACCAGGAAGTTGAATAAATCTCATAGGAGTTGTGAGTAAGAAGATATCCCACTTTCTATCCAGATGATTCCAGATTAGCCTGTTCGGACATATGCCATTATCTTCATGATTCTTATCAAACCAGGATGAACCACGATCTAAGAAGCTTTATTTGGAACCACTAATCAGTGGAGAATAACCAGGAAGTTGAATAAATCTCATAGGAGTTGTGAGTAAGAAGATATCCCACTTTCTATCCAGATGATTCCAGATTAGCCTGTTCGGACATATGCCAATATCTTCATGATTCTTATCAAACCAGGATGAACCACGATCTAAGAAGCTTTATTTGGAACCACTAATCAGTGGAGAATAACCAGGAAGTTGAATAAATCTCATAGGAGTTGTGAGTAAGAAGATATCCCACTTTCTATCCAGATGATTCCAGATTAGCCTGTTCGGACATATGCCATTATCTTCATGATTCTTATCAAACCAGGATGAACCACGATCTAAGAAGCTTTATTTGGAACCACTAATCAGTGGAGAATAACCAGGAAGTTGAATAAATCTCATAGGAGTTGTGAGTAAGAAGATATCCCACTTTCTATCCAGATGATTCCAGATTAGCCTGTTCGGACATATGGCAATATCTTCATGATTCTTATCAAACCAGGATGAACCACGATCTAAGAAGCTTTATTTGGAACCACTAATCAGTGGAGAATAACCAGGAAGTTGAATAAATCTCATAAGAGTTGTGAGTAAGAAGATATCCCACTTTCTATCCAGATGATTCCAGATTAGCCTGTTCGGACATATGCCATTATCTTCATGATTCTTATCAAACCAGGATGAACCACGATCTAAGAAGCTTTATTTGGAACCACTAATCAGTGGAGAATAACCAGGAAGTTGAATAAATCTCATAGGAGTTGTGAGTAAGAAGATATCCCACTTTCTATCCAGATGATTCCAGATTAGCCTGTTCGGACATATGGCAATATCTTCATGATTCTTATCAAACCAGGATGAACCACGATCTAAGAAGCTTTATTTGGAACCACTAATCAGTGGAGAATAACCAGGAAGTTGAATAAATCTCATAGGAGTTGTGAGTAAGAAGATATCCCACTTTCTATCCAGATGATTCCAGATTAGCCTGTTCGGACATATGCCATATCTTCATGATTCTTATCAAACCAGGATGAACCACGATCTAAGAAGCTTTATTTGGAACCACTAATCAGTGGAGAATAACCAGGAAGTTGAATAAATCTCATAGGAGTTGTGAGTAAGAAGATATCCCACTTTCTATCCAGATGATTCCAGATTAGCCTGTTCGGACATATGGCAATATCTTCATGATTCTTATCAAACCAGGATGAACCACGATCTAAGAAGCTTTATTTGGAACCACTAATCAGTGGAGAATAACCAGGAAGTTGAATAAATCTCATAGGAGTTGTGAGTAAGAAGATATCCCACTTTCTATCCAGATGATTCCAGATTAGCCTGTTCGGACATATGCCATTATCTTCATGATTCTTATCAAACCAGGATGAACCACGATCTAAGAAGCTTTATTTGGAACCACTAATCAGTGGAGAATAACCAGGAAGTTGAATAAATCTCATAGGAGTTGTGAGTAAGAAGATATCCCACTTTCTATCCAGATGATTCCAGATTAGCCTGTTCGGACATATGGCAATATCTTCATGATTCTTATCAAACCAGGATGAACCACGATCTAAGAAGCTTTATTTGGAACCACTAATCAGTGGAGAATAACCAGGAAGTTGAATAAATCTCATAGGAGTTGTGAGTAAGAAGATATCCCACTTTCTATCCAGATGATTCCAGATTAGCCTGTTCGGACATATGCCATTATCTTCATGATTCTTATCAAACCAGGATGAACCACGATCTAAGAAGCTTTATTTGGAACCACTAATCAGTGGAGAATAACCAGGAAGTTGAATAAATCTCATAGGAGTTGTGAGTAAGAAGATATCCCACTTTCTATCCAGATGATTCCAGATTAGCCTGTTCGGACATATGCCAATATCTTCATGATTCTTATCAAACCAGGATGAACCACGATCTAAGAAGCTTTATTTGGAACCACTAATCAGTGGAGAATAACCAGGAAGTTGAATAAATCTCATAGGAGTTGTGAGTAAGAAGATATCCCACTTTCTATCCAGATGATTCCAGATTAGCCTGTTCGGACATATGCCATTATCTTCATGATTCTTATCAAACCAGGATGAACCACGATCTAAGAAGCTTTATTTGGAACCACTAATCAGTGGAGAATAACCAGGAAGTTGAATAAATCTCATAGGAGTTGTGAGTAAGAAGATATCCCACTTTCTATCCAGATGATTCCAGATTAGCCTGTTCGGACATATGCCATTATCTTCATGATTCTTATCAAACCAGGATGAACCACGATCTAAGAAGCTTTATTTGGAACCACTAATCAGTGGAGAATAACCAGGAAGTTGAATAAATCTCATAGGAGTTGTGAGTAAGAAGATATCCCACTTTCTATCCAGATGATTCCAGATTAGCCTGTTCGGACATATGGCAATATCTTCATGATTCTTATCAAACCAGGATGAACCACGATCTAAGAAGCTTTATTTGGAACCACTAATCAGTGGAGAATAACCAGGAAGTTGAATAAATCTCATAGGAGTTGTGAGTAAGAAGATATCCCACTTTCTATCCAGATGATTCCAGATTAGCCTGTTCGGACATATGCCAATATCTTCATGATTCTTATCAAACCAGGATGAACCACGATCTAAGAAGCTTTATTTGGAACCACTAATCAGTGGAGAATAACCAGGAAGTTGAATAAATCTCATAGGTGTTGTGAGTAAGAAGATATCCCACTTTCTATCCAGATGATTCCAGATTAGCCTGTTCGGACATATGGCATTATCTTCATGATTCTTATCAAACCAGGATGAACCACGATCTAAGAAGCTTTATTTGGAACCACTAATCAGTGGAGAATAACCAGGAAGTTGAATAAATCTCATAGGAGTTGTGAGTAAGAAGATATCCCACTTTCTATCCAGATGATTCCAGATTAGCCTGTTCGGACATATGCCATTATCTTCATGATTCTTATCAAACCAGGATGAACCACGATCTAGAAGCTTTATTTGGAACCACTAATCAGTGGAGAATAACCAGGAAGTTGAATAAAACTGATATAGGCACAAAGAGGGCCTTGCTCAAGCTGGTTGGATAGGGGTGAGGATCAATGAACCGGTTGCTAATGAAGTGGGGTGAGATGGAAGGATCTGATGTAGAGGATGATTTGAGTGATGGATCCGGTTGTATTGAGACTCGCAAAGACACCAATGGAGATGAGAAACACCACTTGGTCGTATAACCAACTTGATGATTCAATGGATGGCAAATGGGATAGATGTGGATATGGATCTAAGTTGCTTGTTCGAATAAACAACTCAACAAAGACAAAGAGATGGCTTGATGTGGTGAGGTTTTGATTGATTCACACAACCAAAGGATGGATCGAAGTGTAACCACAAGTTCTATGATGAGGAACTTGATATAACACGATTTTGCTCTCAAGAATGCTTCTCACAAACTCTCAAAAGGCTTAGTAGTTGCTAGGGGCAAACTGACTCATATATTTCATAAAGGTTTCAATATACACAACTGCTTATAAGGGACTTATATAGTGTCCAATGCAGCTTTGCCCTTCTTGGGGACTTGAAGCAAATACATAAATGACTATGCTATTATCTAGGACGAAAATATGGCTAAACAATGCCTTAAAATACTTAAAATAAAATAAATAAAAATACTTAGAACCTGCAAGACAAATCTGGTTAATCAAGATATCAAGTAATTTAAATTGTTTCTTACCATATGTGTCACTAGCCGTTGGAGATGATGGCTGAATGAATGGGATTCTTTGACTTTGCTTGAATCTGGAAAGTTTAGGCAGGAAGTAATGAAGTCTTGGAGTGTCCAGGTTCGTGCATAGTGTCTTCATAGCTCCAGAGATGAAAGGAAAGAGCAGTTGACAAGGCTGACCAGAAAATGTGCATGAATCCAAATAAGGAAAGTCGGTCCATATTGAGCTCCAAGTGATAACATGAATAATTATTGCTCTTCTAATGTCTCCTGCCTTCATTGTCTTGTAATAAATCAGACCTGGTCGCCAAATCTTGGTTTGGTATTGATCAAACCAAATAATTGTCCAAGTTTCCATATTTAGCTCCGGTTTGATTTGAGTGGTTTCTTCAAGGATCCGCCTGATCCAGTGTGTGCTGGTGCTTCTTAATGGGTTGTGGAGTGCTTCTAGAATTAGCACAAAGTCTCCTGGACGCCAGCATTGAGTTTGAGATATTATATGCTCCTGATCTTCTAAATAAGGTAAGTCGGGCCACCTTTGACTTGAAAATGGCATAACTTCTAAACCATTAATCCTTTTGATATGAAACCAATTCGCCGCGTGCTCTTGTTGAGTGTAGAATCCAATAAAATTGGTTTCGTGACAAACTTCCTCCTGGTTGATGAGATATGGCATTTTTAGTGCACATATGTCCTTGTTGGCGCCTTGGTTAGTTGAGCAGGGTGTTGGGATGACCTCTGGTTCAGCTACTGGTTTGATGGCCTCATCATTCCCTCCCCCTTGTAAAAGTTTTGACCTCAAAACTGGGTAACCTGATACACCACAATAGAGCAAGTCAGGTTTCATTCTCTTTTGGGATTCCAAAGCCTTACCTTGATATTGTTTTGGTTTGGGGATGGGTTTTGCATCTGGTGGCTCCTCTTTGAAAAGATGAGAAATGATCACGCCTCTGTACTGGATATTGTCATTGTATCTCTTCTGAGGTTGATGGTACTTCACACTTTTGGTAGTCTTATAGTTGACCATCTTTGGGACTGATTCTCCAAGCAATAAAAAAGTATCCGATGGGATTTCTTTAAAGCTCTCTTCTTTGCAACCTGAAAAATTCTCAACATTCTGGACAAAGACCAAATGAATTATATCTGATAGTGAAGTCTGATAAACAGAATGTTTTAGGGCCGGAGTTACCATAGGTGCTTCAGCATGATGAAGAATTAAATTCTTCTTTGGACAACTTTGGATTGATGGCTGCCTTTCTTGCACCTTTTTACCTAGGCTGGTATGAACATCTTCTTGTCTTATACCTGGATCAAAACTTTCTGGCAAAGACAAGTGAATCATATCTGGATAATAAAATTTCATAGGAATTTTAAGATCATAGAAACTTTCCTTGTTGATGCTGAATTTAAATGGCATTGGTTCAGCATCTCCTTGAACTGATTTCTGGAAAGCATCTATTGAAATCATGGCTAAGGCATCTTGTTTTAAGACTTCCTCACGGTTTGGAATGCCTTTTTCTTTGCTTATACCTGGGTCAAAACATCTTGGCAAAGACAAGTGTATTTTACCAAAGTAAAGAAATTTATAAACTGATGAAAACAAAGAACTAGGAACCTTAATTTCAGTTGTGGCAGCAAGAAATTCCCTTGCTTTGTTTGGCTTGCTCTCACCTTGGTCTCTTGTACCTATTTCACTTCCTCTTGGACAAGACAAGTATATTATTCTTATCATGGATTTAATAATATCATTCTGATCTAGAGTGAAATTTACCTCAGGTTTTAGCACTTGAACAAACTTTTGTTCAGATTTCAGGTTCCACTCATTGTGTGGCTCATGAGTGAACTTGTGTTCTGTTTCTTCCTTTGACACTTCAGTAAGCATAGAGCTTTCATTTGTTTTCTCTAGGTCATGAACAAACACATCAGTACCAGTATCTAAAGGTGGTGTTAGACACTTACCTTGGTAGGATATTTTCATCACTGGTTTTGCTTCTTTAAGCATCTTAGGCTGCATTGTGTCTTGAACTCTCATCTGGTTTATAACATGGATTGCGCCTGTTGTCTCTTCTTTCATGGACTCCTCAAGTCCTGTTACAACACCTTTTGACAAAGACAAGTGCATCATAACAGTGGTAGATGAATTATAAACCAATTGATCAAGTGTAGGACTTACCTTAGCCTTTGTTTGAACACTTGCTTGATCTGGTTTTCTATCTATTTTGCACAATGTGCTTTGGCTGAGAACTTTGTTCTTCTCCATGGTCATTGGCACGCCATTATTTTGGCTTGAACAATAAGTAGATTGATGTCTCTGTTTTGGCTGAGAGATTGCTTGTGGAAGCATGTCTCTTTGACCTTCTTGTGGTACTACTCTTAATGCCTCTTGTGAGCCACGGTTTGGATACCTTCTAGGGTATTGTTCCCTGATTTGAGAATTGGTAAACTCTGGTGCAAACTCATCTCTCATGGCTTCCTTAAGATCTCTCCAAGTGGTGATAGTTGACTCCTTGTACAACCATCTTTCATCTTGTTCTTTTATCCACCATTTGAAAGCAACATCTCTGAGCTGGTCAATAGCAAAAGCTAACCTCTCTTTCTTCAGGATGTTGTTGTAGTAGAACCACTCATCCAAGTTTCTCTCCCACTCTAGGTAGCTTCTTCTTCCTGAAAATGTATAAAGTTTAGATTTCTTAGCAGATCCATAATCAGAATAAGAATGAACAATATGGCTTTGAGTTTTAGAAGTTTGATGTGGGATGATCAGTGAAGGGTCTGGTGGCTTTGGTTCCACATATCCAGCTCTTGGTGTCTCTCCAGCTCTATGTCTTCCTTCTGGTCGTGCAAGACCAGACTTCTCCAGCTGGGCCATCCGATCTCCCATGGTCTGTACTGCTTTCATAAGCTGATTCAAGATGATCTGGTCTGGCTCCATTAATTTTCCTGAAAATATCCTTTCTCAAAGATCAAGTATATTAAAAGGGAAATGGTTGGATGAAGTAATTCAGAACAGAAATGAAACTATATGCTATGCAATAAATCAGAACAATGAAATAATAAAAACTATATGATATGCAACAAGTAGCTATGATATAAAAAGCAAGTACTAAAATGATATGATATGATTTTTTTTTTTTAATGATATGGATATCTAAATGAAAGAAATTCTTTTTGAATTTTTTTTTTTAAAACAATGATGCACGAAATGAATGGAATTATGCAAGAAAATAATTCAAATGCAGTGAAACAAATATGGCAATATGAATGCAAATGAAATTCTTTTTCTTTTTATTTTTAAACCTTTTAATGAAAAATGGGAATGCAATCAATCTAAAAATGGTAAGAGGAGCTGGGGAATGAATGCAAACAAGAAACACAATTTTTTTTGAACTTTTCTTAGATTAAACAACTTGAAATCGTCACCTACTTCAAACTCTTTTTGGTTTTTCAATTTAAATGAACAAGAACACAAAACCGATAAAAATGCAACAAACAGAAATGAACAAGTATCAAACTCTTTTTTTTTTTTGGATTTTTCTTTTATGAGAATCAAATAAACAGAAGCAAGAATAGAAACACTTTTTTATGGTTTTAAATTTTTCTGGAAATCAAATAACAAGAACAGAAATAAAACAAAACTTTTTTTTTTTAAAGGAAATGAAACAATCTATGAAAAGGAAGAGATAACCTGATAGGAGCTTTTAGCTCTGATACCAAAATGATATAGGCACAAAGAGGGCCTTGCTCAAGCTGGTTGGATAGGGGTGAGGATCAATGAACCGGTTGCTAATGAAGTGGGGTGAGATGGAAGGGTCTGATGTAGAGGATGATTTGAGTGATGGATCCGGTTGTATTGAGACTCGCAAAGACACCAATGGAGATGAGAAACACCACTTGGTCGTATAACCAACTTGATGATTCAATGGATGGCAAATGGGATAGATGTGGATATGGATCTAAGTTGCTTGTTCGAATAAACAACTCAACAAAGACAAAGAGATGGCTTGATGTGGTGAGGTTTTGATTGATTCACACAACCAAAGGATGGATCGAAGTGTAACCACAAGTTCTATGATGAGGAACTTGATATAACACGATTTTGCTCTCAAGAATGCTTCTCACAAACTCTCAAAAGGCTTAGTAGTTGCTAGGGGCAAACTGACTCATATATTTCATAAAGGTTCCAATATACACAACTGCTTATAAGGGACTTATATAGTGTCCAATGCAGCTTTGCCCTTCTTGGGGACTTGAAGCAAATACATAAATGACTATGCTATTATCTAGGACGAAAATATGGCTAAACAATGCCTTAAAATACTTAAAATAAAATAAATAAAAATACTTAGAACCTGCAAGACAAAGCTGGTTAATCAAGATATCAAGTAATTTAAATTGTTTCTTACCATATGTGTCACTAGCCGTTGGAGATGATGGCTGAATGAATGGGATTCTTTGACTTTGCTTGAATCTGGAAAGTTTAGGCAGGAAGTAATGAAGTCTTGGAGTGTCCAGGTTCGTGCATAATGTCTTCATAGCTCCAGAGATGAAAGGAAAGAGCAGTTGACAAGGCTGACCAGAAAATGTGCATGAATCCAAATAAGGAAAGTCGGTCCATATTGAGCTCCAAGTGATAACATGAATAATTATTGCTCTTCTAATGTCTCCTGCCTTCATTGTCTTGTAATAAATCAGACCTGGTCGCCAAATCTTGGTTTGGTATTGATCAAACCAAATAATTGTCCAAGTTTCCATATTTAGCTCCGGTTTGATTTGAGTGGTTTCTTCAAGGATCCGCCTGATCCAGTGTGTGCTGGTGCTTCTTAATGGGTTGTGGAGTGCTTCTAGAAATAGCACAAAGTCTCCTGGACGCCAGCATTGAGTTTGAGATATTATATGCTCCTGATCTTCTAAATAAGGCAAGTCGGACCACCTTTGACTTGAAAATGGCATAACTTCTAAACCATTAATCCTTTTGATATGAAACCAATTCGCCGCGTGCTCTTGTTGAGTGTAGAATCCATTAAAATTGGTTTCGTGACAAACTTCCTCCTGGTGGATGAGATATGCCATTTTTAGTGCACATATGTCCTTGTTGGCGCCATGGTTAGTTGAGCAGGGTGTTGGGTCGACCTCTGGTTCAGCTACTGGTTTGATGGCTTCATCATAAGAATCATGAAGATATTGCCATATGTCCGAACAGGCTAATCTGGAATCATCTGGATAGAAGGTGGGATATCTTGTTGCTCACAACACTTATGAGATTTATCAACTTCCTGGTTATTCTCCACTGATTAGTGGTTCGAAATAAAGCTTCTTAGATCGTGGTTCATCCTGGTTTGATAAGAATCATGAAGCTGTTGCCATATGTCCGAACAGGCTAATCTGGAACCATCTGGATAGAAAGTGGGATATCTTCTTCCTCACAACTCCTATGAGATTTATTCAACTTCCTGGTTATTCTCCACTTATTAGTGGTTCCAAATAAAGCTTCTTAGATCGTGGTTCATCCTGGTTTGATAAGAATCATGAAGATAATGGCATATGACCGAACAGGCTAATCTTGAATCATCTGGATAGAAAGTGGGATATCTTCTTACTCACAACTCCTATGAGATTTATTCAACTTCCTGGTTATTCTCCACTGATTAGTGGTTCCAATCAAGCTTCTTATATATTGGTTCATCCTGGTTTGATAAGAATCATGAAGATATTGCCATATGTCCGAACAGGCTAATCTGGAATCATCTGGATAGAAAGTGGGATATCTTCTTACTCACAACTCCTATGAGATTTATTCAACTTCCTGGTTATTCTCCACTGATTAGTGGTTCCAAATAAAGCTTCTTAGATCATTGTTCATCCTGGTTTGATAAGAATCATGAAGATAATGGCATATGTCCGAACAGGCTAATCTGTAATCATCTGGATAGAAGGTGGGATATCTTGTTGCTCACAACACTTATGAGATTTATTCAACTTCCTGGTTATTTCCACTGAGTAGTGGTTCCAATCATGCTTCTTATAAATTGGTTCATCCTGGTTTGATAAGAAGGATGAAGATATTGCCATATGTCCGAACAGGCTAATCTGGAATCATCTGGATAGAAAGTGGGATATCTTCTTACTCACAACTCCTATGAGATTTATTCAACTCCTGGTTATTCTCCACTGATTAGTGGTTCCCAATCAAGCTTCTTATATATTGGTTCATCCTAGTTTGATAAGAATCATGAAGATATTGCCATATGTCCGAACAGGCTAATCTGGAATCATCTGGATAGAAAGTGGGATATCTTCTTACTCACAACTCCTATGAGATTTATTCAACTTCCTGGTTATTCTCCACTGATTAGTGGTTCCAAATAAACCTTCTTAGATCGTGGTTCATCCTGGTTTGATAAGAATCATGAAGATAATGGCATATGTCCGAACAGGCTAATCTGGAATCATCTGGATAGAAAGTGGGATATCTTCTTACTCACAACTCCTATGAGATTTATTCAACTTCCTGGTTATTCTCCACTGATTAGTGGTTCCAAATAAAGCTTCTTAGATCGTGGTTCATCCTGGTTTGATAAGAATCATGAAGCTATTGCCATATGTCCGAACAGGCTAATCTGGAATCATCTGGATAGAAAGTGGGATATCTTCTTTCCTCACAACTCCTATGAGATTTATTCAACTTCCTGGTTATTCTCCACTGATTAGTGGTTCCAATCAAGCTTCTTATATATTGGTTCATCCTGGTTTGATAAGAATCATGAAGATATTGCCATATGTCCGAACAGGCTAATCTGGAATCATCTGGATAGAAAGTGGGATATCTTCTTCCTCACAACTCCTATGAGATTTATTCAACTTCCTGGTTATTCTCCACTGATTAGTGGTTCCCAATAAAGCTTCTTAGATATTGGTTCATCCTGGTTTGATAAGAATCATGAAGATATTGCCATATGTCCGAACAGGCTAATCTGGAATCATCTGGATAGAAAGTGGGATATCTTCTTACTCACAACTCCTATGAGATTTATTCAACTTCCTGGTTATTCTCCACTGATTAGTGGTTCCAAATAAAGCTTCTTAGATCATTGTTCATCCTGGTTTGATAAGAATCATGAAGATATTGCCATATGTCCGAACAGGCTAATCTGGAATCATCTGGACAGAAAGTGGGATATCTTCTTACTCACAACTCCTATGAGATTTATTCAACTTCCTGGTTATTCTCCACTGATTAGTGGTTCCAAATAAAGCTTCTTAGATCGTGGTTCATCCTGGTTTGATAAGAATCATGAAGATAATGGCATATGTCCGAACAGGCTAATCTGGAATCATCTGGATAGAAAGTGGGATATTCTTCTTACTCACAACTCCTATGAGATTTATTCAACTTCCTGGTTATTCTCCACTGATTAGTGGTTCCAAATAAAGCTTCTTAGATCGTGGTTCATCCTGGTTTGATAAGAATCATGAAGATAATGGCATATGTCCGAACAGGCTAATCTGGAATCATCTGGATAAAAGTGGGATATCTTCTTACTCACAACTCCTATGAGATTTATTCAACTTCCTGGTTATTCTCCACTGATTAGTGGTTCCAAATAAGCTTCTTAATATTGGTTCATCCTGGTTTGATAAGAATCATGAAGATATTGCCATATGTCCGAACAGGCTAATCTGGAATCATCTGGATAGAAAGTGGGATATCTTCTTCTCACAACTCCTATGAGATTTATTCAACTTCCTGGTTATTCTCCACTGATTAGTGGTTCCCAATCAAGCTTCTTATATATTGGTTCATCCTGGTTTGATAAAATCATGAAGATATTGCCATATGTCCGAACAGGCTAATCTGGAATCATCTGGATAGAAAGTGGGATATCTTCTTACTCACAACTCCTATGAGATTTATTCAACTTCCTGGTTATTCTCCGCTGATTAGTGGTTCCAAATAAAGCTTCTTAGATCATTGTTCATCCTAGTTTGATAAGAATCATGAAGATATTGCCATATGTCCGAACAGGCTAATCTGGAATCATCTGGACAGAAAAGTGGGATATCTTCTTACTCACAACTCCTATGAGATTTATTCAACTTCCTGGTTATTCTACACTGATTAGTGGTTCCAAATAAAGCTTCTTAGATCGTGGTTCATCCTGGTTTGATAAGAATCATGAAGATAATGGCATATGTCCGAACAGGCTAATCTGGAATCATCTGGATAGAAAGTGGGATATCTTTTTACTCACAACTCCTATGAGATTTATTCAACTTCCTGGTTATTCTCCACTGATTAGTGGTTCCAAATAAAGCTTCTTAGATCGTGGTTCATCCTGGTTTGATAAGAATCATGAAGATAATGGCATATGTCCGAACAGGCTAATCTGTAATCATCTGGATAAAGGTGGATATCTTGTTGCTAACAACACTTATGAGATTTATTCAACTTCCTGGTTATTCTCCACTGATTAGTGGTTCAAAAAAGCTTCTTAGATCGTGGTTCATCCTGGTTTGATAAGAATCATGAATCTATTGCCATATGTCCGAACAGGCTAATCTGGAATCATCTGGATAGAAAGTGGGATATCTTCTTCTCACAACTCCTATGAGATTTATTCAACTTCCTGGTTATTCTCCACTGATTAGTGGTTCCAAATAAAGCTTCTTAGATCGTGGTTTATCCTGGTTTGATAAGAATCATTAAGCTATTGCCATATGTCCGAACAGGCTAATCTGGAATCATCTGGATAGAAAGTGGGATATCTTCTTCCTCACACTCCTATGAGATTTATTCAACTTCCTGGTTATTCTCCACTGATTAGTGGTTCCAAATAAAGCTTCTTTGTTTCTTTTCACACGTGAGGCATCTTGTTCTTGTTCTAGTTCTATTTTTGGCAAAGTTCTTGCTGTTCTTGAGGTGTTCTTCAAGTTTATCTCCAGATTTTACCAAAAATAGCAAAGTTTCTTCAAACTGTTCTTGAGAGTTCTCTAAATTTCTTTCTTTTCAAAAACATCTCTGTTCAACTATTCTTGAGCTGTTCTAAATGGATACCTCTGGTTCCTCTCATGAAAACTCAAGAATGGTGACTATTCCAGTTACTCTCAAAGGAGGTAACTACTTACACGGGCGCGGCTAACCAAGACAGCTCTAGGAGGCAGAGGTCTCTGGGGAGTTGTTGAAGAAGGCATAGACACCAAGAAGAAGACTATCCTAGGAGAGGGTGGTAAGGAAGTGGTGGAAGCTGATGCTGATGCTGGGAACAAGAAGCGAGTTCAAGAGGATCTCCTGGTTCTGTCCATCCTTCAACATAGCCTTGAAGCAACAATCTTGGAAGCCTATGACTACTGTGAGACTTCCAAAGATTTGTGGGACACACTCAAGAAGGTGTTTGGTAATGTCTCCAACATCAACCGTGTGTATGAAGTCAAGAGGGCTATCAATAACTTGTGTCAGGAGGATACTGAGTTTGATAAACATTTTGGGAAGTTCAGATCCCTTTGGGCAGAGCTGGAAATGTTGAGACCAGCAACCTTGGACCCTGATGTGTTGAATGAGAGAAGAGAACAAGACAAAGTCTTTGCTTTGCTGTTCACTCCCAACCCCGGGTATAATGACCTAATCAAACACATCCTGAGGGGAGTGAGTCTCCCATCTCTTGATGAAGTTTGTGCTCAGATTCAAAAGGAGAAGGGCTCCGTGGGGCTCTTTGGTGGAAAAGGAGCTCTTATCATTGCAAACCAAGCCAAAGAAGAAGAGGAGATGGGCGTGGCAAACAAGGGCTCCTACAAACCAGAAGAGAAGAAAGTGTGGGTGTGTGATCACTGTAAGAAGAAGGGTCACGGCAAGGACAAATGCTGGATTCTCCATCCACATCTCAAGCCTCAGAAGTTCAGGACTCCATATGCTGATGCTAGAGCCCATTTCTCTGGTGAGATGGGAGGTTCATCTACACCAAAGCAAGCAATGGTTCCGGGTGATGGAAAGGCCTTAACATTCAGTGGGAGTTCAGCCATGGGGACTGCTCAGGATGAGACTATTAGGAGGTCAGACCTCCAGGCTCTCATCAAAGTCCTCAAGGACAACTCTGGTAACACACTCGGTATCTCTCTTAATGCATCCTTACAATTGCCTATTGCTTGCATGATATGATCATGGAAAGCACCAAGGACTGGAAGCATGAACCTGATCCGGAAGAGCATGTAGATGAGGATGCAACATTGAAGAATGCTTGGAAACAAGAAGAATACATTGGTCTTGGCCGAAGCTTGATCATCCAAGACACCTTTACCATCATTCAAGCTACTCCACCTTCAAGCTGATCATCATCTAGGCAAGTAGCTTGTGTGTGCTCTTTTCCTAACCTTTGGTTTTGTCCCACTGGGTTTTCCAAAGGAAGGTTTTTAACGAGGCCACAAGTCTACTTCTCCTATCTCCTAGATGATTGATCTTGGTCTGTCCACATGAAGACCTTATGTTATATTTTATCCTATGTTTTTATGTCTTTGCTTTCGAAAACATTTAGTCTTTAAGTTGGTCTTTGTTGTGTTTTCGAGAGGAGCCTTTGTTTTACTCCTTTCTTCTGTTTTCGAGATGCTGTGCATGTGCAGCCATCTCTCCTATATATTAGGCACGAAATTGAGTAATAAAATAATCATCTTTTCAGTCAAAAACTTGTGTTCTTATTTGTGAATTCTCTCTGAGAAATTCTCTTGTTGGTGTGTAATATCCAGCAGCCCTAGGTGTCTAAGGAGGTGTGTCATATCCAATCTAGTCATCTAAAAGTGTCAAGGAGTCTCTTCCGCAACTCTTTGAATCATCAATCAATCCACATGCTTGAGAAACTTGAGTCTTCTGATTCGTTTCTGCAAGGATTATCCCATCTGTTCCAGAGCCTTCCTAGGATCGTGTCAAGTGGTATCAGAGCAACTCTGGAAGGGAAGTGTTTGTCAATCTCTCTGATTTTCGTTTGGTCCATTCATATTCTCCTGAGATTGATAGATCTGTGTTTTTGTTGTTGAAATCTGATAAATCTGAGAATTTTGATCATAGATCTGTTGTAGTTCTTTCATATTCTCTTTGATTTTGTGATAGATCTGATCAGGTTGTTAGAATTTCGAATTTTTTTCTTAAATCTGATCTGTTTTCTCTTTAAAATTTAAACTTTTGTTTCTCTTGTGATCAGATTTGCTGTGAACTACTTACTGGCTGTGTTCGTTCTTTTGTCTCAGGTACAATGGCAAGAGATCATGAAGGAAGAATCAACACTGCCAAGACTGCTACTTTGCAGAAAATTATGAAATTCAGAATGGAACAGCAGCAGATACATGAGGAGCATATGCAGCAAAGGAGAAGCAGATTATCCAGAGATGAGTACAAGCCAAGAGGGTATGATCAGTTGGAAAGAAACCAGAAGCATGCTGTTGTTATCAAAGACACTCCACAACAAAGAAGGTTTGAAAGAGACAAGTGCAGCAGAGATTGCAGCCAACCATCTGAGACAAAGCTCTATCCTTCCATCTCAAGTCAGAAACTAGAAGACAGTAGGAGATCTCGTCCATCCACTGGAATTGTTTCAACCAAGAAGAAACCAATCTGTGCCAGCAAGGAGAAGACAGTCTCTAAACCATTTAGAGGAGATAAACAATATTGTTTATTCAGTGAAAAGGATAAGGAGGCTTTGTTACAAGTAATGATGGATGTGGAGAGGCAATTCAAAAGGAGCAACAAAACATGTGCAGCCATTGAAACACGGCATCAGGAACCAGCTACTACTGTCTCAGATCTCAAAGATACAGAACCAGAATCAGCTGCACCTATTCAAGAAGATCAAGCCAAAGTTTTATCTCCTATCAATCAGAAAGAAGAGCAACCAGTTCAGGACATCATGGTTCCTTTCATACAGACTGTAGTAGAAGAGGAGACACCCAAGGAACCACAAGCAGACCATGGAATGATGCAACTGATTGTCTTTGATCCATCTGATTTCCAAAGGACATTCTTGGGTACTTTTCTAATCAATCCTTTTATCTGGAGCAAGACTAGAGCTGTGGAGCTTTCAAGACACGAATTGGGCTTGAAGAATGTTGTATTTGAGCCTGGAGGAGAGTTGTGGCATCACAGGAACAACACCATAATGATTGAGAAGAAATCGGCAGCAACAACACTTGATTTTGGTGATCTTTTACTTTCTGGAGATAAGGTGTTGCACGTCTCAGGTCAGCAAGATTTTCATTATGAAACCAACTGGAGAATTTTACCCACTCAGTCCTTGATCCAACGAACCAGACCACGCAGTAAATGGCCACCTGATCTTCAAGTTATTACCAGTTTGGCAAAACATGTCGGTTTGGATCAGTTCCAAGAGATGTTTACATGTGATTGGGTTGGAAGATTACAGACCTACTTGTGGAAACCTGGAGCGTATTTCAGCATATTTATCTTCCTTGGAGAGCATTCTGCTCGTGCTAGAATCAGCTGGGGTCATAAGGAGTTGCAACCTGATCATAATGTCTTGCTTCTCGACCATGTCAAGATATGGAAGCCACCAGATATGCAGCAGCTTCAGTACCCTTGCAGAGACTATCAAACCATGATTGGAGATGAAGGAGTTACTGGAGAAATTGGTAAAGTGATCACTGGACCAGGAGAAGAACTCATGTTTTCTTCTCAAATCAAGGAGAAACCACCAGATCAACTTATCCTACAACATACTCCAAAGAAACCAACCCGAGGTATCCATCTAAACTCAAAGAAAAATATGATACCTGATTTGCTTGCTGTTGGTACAGGTCAAACTGTTTTGAGGTCTACATTTTTCGAAAAGAGGGGCTATAACTATCAGAGTATCAAAGATGAGTCCTTGGCTAAGTTGGAGATGCAACAAGCAAACCTTGAAAGCTGTTTATCCGCCAGTCTTGACATAGGAGCAGTCCGAGGACCATATCTCAACAACCACAAGGAATTATTCAACAAACTCGACTGCTATGGAAACTTAACTCATGAGGGTCTCAGGTCGAATTGGAATCATGTCCAAAGCTTCTCGGGTGAAAGAGTTATGGGTTCTACAAGTCGGGTGATTTTGTGTGTGCTTTGTTTGAACTTTTCTGAGTTTAGAACATCTCAATCCTATCTATGGCGACCAGGTGAGCATGCTAAGGTAAGTGATCATATTTTCAGTAATTCTTTTATTATTGATTACACAGATATGATGCACTTGTTTTTGTCAAAAGAGCCATGTGCAGATTATAAGGAAGCTTGGAAGCAATCAAGGAAAAATAACAAGCATGAGGAAGACAATCAGTTCAAGCCACCTGATCTGAACAAGAACCAACATGTCCCTGGCTTTATCATCATCAAAGAAGCACCTCCAGATGCAGCATACAAACCAGAACCAAGCAGAAACAAATTTGGGATAAGACTCTTACTCTTTGATAAATTTTTATGTGCTAACTTGTTTTGTTTTATTGCATCAGGAGTAAGGAGAGCTAACTGGATCAGTGTTTCCTCTATATCCGAATCTAACAGCAACAATGCCTATCTAAGAGGCTTTCAAGGTAAGTGTAATCTGATTTCAAACTTCTATATTGCTGATTTGGTCTCCTTTATTGCAGGTAAAGCAGATTTGAGGTCAAATCTTCTTGAAGAGGGAGGGGATGATATGATCATGGAAAGCACCAAGGACTGGAAGCATGAACCTGATCCGGAAGAGCATGTAGATGAGGATGCAACATTGAAGAATGCTTGGAAACAAGAAGAATACATTGGTCTTGGCCGAAGCTTGATCATCCAAGACACCTTTACCATCATTCAAGCTACTCCACCTTCAAGCTGATCATCATCTAGGCAAGTAGCTTGTGTGTGCTCTTTTCCTAACCTTTGGTTTTGTCCCACTGGGTTTTCCAAAGGAAGGTTTTTAACGAGGCCACAAGTCTACTTCTCCTATCTCCTAGATGATTGATCTTGGTCTGTCCACATGAAGACCTTATGTTATATTTTATCCTATGTTTTTATGTCTTTGCTTTCGAAAACATTTAGTCTTTAAGTTGGTCTTTGTTGTATTTTCGAGAGGAGCCTTTGTTTTACTCCTTTCTTCTGTTTTCGAGATGCTGTGCATGTGCAGCCATCTCTCCTATATATTAGGCACGAAATTGAGTAATAAAATAATCATCTTTTCAGTCAAAAACTTGTGTTCTTATTTGTGAATTCTCTCTGAGAAATTCTCTTGTTGGTGTGTAATATCCAGCAGCCCTAGGTGTCTAAGGAGGTGTGTCATATCCAATCTAGCCATCTAAAAGTGTCAAGGAGTCTCTTCCGCAACTCTTTGAATCATCAATCAATCCACATGCCTTGAGAAACTTGAGTCTTCTGATTCGTTTCTGCAAGGATTATCCCATCTGTTCCAGAGCCTTCCTAGGATCGTGTCATTGCATTACTTCAACTCATGAACCTAGTTGTGTTAAGCCTCTTGTAATTGATTCAGGAGCTTCTCATCACATGATTAGTGATTCTACGTTGATTAGTAATGTTAAACCGGCTCTAGGGAATGTGATGATTGCAAATGGGGATAAGATACCAATTAGAGGTGTTGGAACTCTTAAACTGTTTGAAAAAGATACTAGTGCCTTTTATATGCCATCCTTTGCATCTAATCTTTTATCTGTGAAAAAGGTCACTAATGATTTAAATTGCGAGGTGATATCTAGTCCTAATGAGGTTGTGTTTCAGGATATTGAGACTAGTAGGTTGCTTGGCAATGGTGTGAGCAAGGGAGACTTATACCTTCTTGAAGACATCAAGCCGGCAGCAGATTTATCTACTGCTTTCATTTCAATTCCTGTTAACAATAATGTATTATGGCATGCTAGACTAGGTCATCCACACTCTAGGGCTCTGAACCTTTTATTGCCTAATGTTTCTTTTAAAAATGATGGCTGTGAAGCTTGTATTCTTGGCAAACATTGCAAGACTGTGTTTCCTAAGTCTTCCACGATTTATGAACACTGCTTTGATCTTATTCATTCTGATGTGTGGACTGCACCATGCATATCTAGGGAGAACCATAAATATTTTGTCACCTTCATTGATCAAAAGTCGAAATATACTTGGCTAACCATGATTCAAACCAAAGATAGGGTGCTAGATGCTTTCATAAATTTTCAAAACTATATAACTAACCAATTAAATGTTAAGATCAAAGTATTCAGGTCAGATAATGGAGGAGAATACACAAGTCATGCATTCAAAAACCACCTTGCTAAACACGGCATCATCCATCAAACAAGTTGCCCTTATACACCACAACAAAATGGTGTAGCTGAGAGGAAGAATAGACATTTGATGGAAGTGGCAAGGTGTATGATGTTCTATACCAACGTGCCCAAACGTTTCTGGAGTGATGCAGTTATGACAGCATGTTACCTTATCAATAGAACCCCAACAAGAGTACTAGATGACCTCACTCCATATGAGGTATTGAACAACAAGAAACCCTCCCTTGATCACTTGCGTGTATTTGGGTGCTTGTGTTATGTGTTACAGCCAGGTATGCAGCGGAACAAACTAGAGGCCAGAAGCACTAAGGCTGTATTCATTGGCTACTCTACTACTCAGAAAGGCTACAAATGCTATGATCCCAACATGAGAAGGGTTCATGTTTCAAGAGATGTCAAGTTTGTGGAATCAAGAGGGTTTTATGAGGAGAAGAGTTGGGATGAGCTCAAGGACCTCTCTCAATCATCCACTGATAGGGCAAACAATTTGAGAAGAATTATGGAGTCTCTTGGCATCCATATGCCTCAGCCGAGTCAAAATCAAAGTGATGGAGCTGGTGGTTCTGAAAATGGGAGTACTGGAGCTGGGAATCAACCTCCAGTAGCTGTGAGTGAAGAGGTTACTCCGGCAAGTGAGGATTCCCATCCTAATCCTGAAGGGGGGAATCAAGAAGCATCACCACACAGTGATCAGGTTCATGATCAGGATGGAAATGCAAATACACCAGATGAGGAGCAACAAGTTGAGGAACACATGGTAGAGAACCAGAATGTGGAAGAGGAACAGGTAGCTCAACCAATGCTTAGGAGAAGCACAAGGGAGAGAAGACCAGCCTCAAACTGGACAAATACAAGAGTGTATTTCAACAATCAAGCAGTAGCCCATCCAACCCAAGCGATGTGTTCTCTAGCTCAGTATCCAGTGGAGCATCAAGCTTTCATGATCAGCTTAGATGAAGAATACATCCCAAGGTCTTATGAAGAAGCTATGGCATTGGATGAGTGGCGCGAGTCAGTTGGAGATGAGGTTGGGGCTATGATCAAAAATGGCACATGGTATGAGACCAAACTCCCCAAAGGCAAGAAGGCAGTAACAAGCAGACTTCTCTTTACCATCAAGTATCAAGCGAATGGAAAGCCAGAAAGGAGGAAGACAAGACTTGTAGCAAGAGGCTATACTCAGGTCTATGGAGAAGATTACTTGGATACCTTTGCACCAGTGGCAAAGCTACACACGATCAGAGTGGTTCTCTCACTGGCAGTGAACCTAGAGTGGGATCTATGGCAGATGGATGTCAAGAATGCTTTCCTACAAGGTGAACTAGAAGATGAAGTCTATATGAGGCCACCTCCTGGTATGGAAGATCTTGTACAACCAGGAAATGTTCTCAGGCTAAGGAAAGCAATCTATGGGCTAAAACAATCTCCAAGAGCCTGGTACCACAAGCTCAGCACAACACTCAATGGAAGAGGGTTCAACAAGTCTGAAGCTGATCACACCCTGTTCACACTGACCACGGAACAAGGCATCATTGTCATCCTGATATATGTGGATGACATTATCATTACAGGCAGTGATAAAGAAGGTATCATCTTAACTAAGGCTTTTCTTAAATCCTCATTTGATATCAAAGACTTGGGTGAACTAAAGTACTTTCTAGGGATTGAGATATGCCGATCTAAAGAGGGGCTATTCTTAAACCAGAGAAAGTACACACTTGATATGTTGAGTGAGGCAGGTGATCTAGGTGCAAAGAAAGCAAAGACTCCATTGGAAGATGGGTACAAAGTACTACGCAAGGGGGAGTTTGAGGATAAACCATTTGAAGATGTCAAGAGGTACAGAAGAATGGTGGGAAAACTCATCTATCTAACCATCACAAGGCCAGATATATGCTTTGCCGTGAACCAAGTGAGCCAGCAGATGCAAGCACCAAAAGTTCATCATTGGGGCATGGTTGAGAGGATTCTAAGGTATCTAAGAGAAGCACCAGGACAAGGAATCTGGATGGGATGCAATAAGAGCACCGAGATAGTTGGATACTGTGATGCTGATTGGGCAGGAGATAGAGTTGATAGGAGATCAACTACTGGCTATTGCACTTTCATTGGAGGCAACTTGGTGACTTGGAAGAGCAAGAAACAAAAGGTTGTGTCTTGTTCAAGTGCTGAAGCTGAGTATAGGGCAATGAGGAAGCTGACAAGTGAGTTGATCTGGATCAAGGGGTTGCTTAAGGATTTGGGAATTGAGTTCACAACACCTATCACCATGCATTGTGACAACCAGGCAGCTATACACATTGCCAGCAACTCTGTCTTCCACGAGAGAACCAAGCACATTGAGGTTGATTGTCACAAAGTGAGGCAAGCAGTTGAACAGAAGGTTATACTCCCATGCTACACCAGAAGTGAGGATCAGTTGGCAGATATCTTCACCAAGGCTGCAAGTTCTAAAGTCTGCGAGTTCATTCATTCAAAGCTTGGACTTGTGGATCTTTCATCTCAGTGATCCCCTCGTCATGAAGTGTTCTACTCTTTCCTTGGTGTGTTTTTGTCCCACTGGGTTTTGCACATCAAGGTTTTAATGAGGGAATGCTTCATGATCTTCCAAGCTTGACTTGTTCCATATGGTCAAGCTTGAGGGGGAGTGTTGAGATGAAGCAAATAAGATGCAGCTAGTGTGATTACATAAGAAGGAATCAGGCGCATGAGAAACAAGCAAAGGAGGAGCTTACTTGAGAAGCAAGTATGTCCGTACACATCTAAGGCTATGTGTGGAGTACAAGGCAAGGAAGTGAACCAAAGGGAAGTATTAACTTACCTTGACACTTACCTTGACGAGAAGAAGCAAGAGAGACGTTGGGAGAACAAGATCACATGTCTGGTTAAGCTCCAAGTCAAATGGAACCGTTGGGTCCTGTCACTATCTCGGCTCAGACCTGCGCACACAGCCTTGGACTCACTCTCCTTTGTTTATTACTTTCCTAGATATTTCCTAGACAAGTATTATTCTATTCAGCCTGATTTCTCTATTTATGTAACACTTGAACCATACCAAATGAATATTAAGAATTATGTCTTTCATTCTCTTTGTCTCTCAATCTCGCCATTCTCTCTCACTCATCTCTCCATACTTCTAATCTTAACATTCTATCAATAAGTGTTGTAAGCAACAAGATATCCCACCTTCTATCCAGATGATTACAGATTAGCATGTTCGGACATATGCCATTATCTTCATGATTCTTATCAAACCAGGATGAACAATGATCTAAGA